>NC_141612.1:30592180-30894680 GCF_047967505.1 Dipteris shenzhenensis
TCTTGGATATTTGTTATGCTCTATGATGAGATTATGTTGTATCCCTCTCTTTGTTATTTGTTATACTGTACATTTTTTAAAAGAGAGAAAAGATTGGGGAAAAAGAGAGGAGAAAAGAGAGAAAAGAGAGGAGAAAAGAAGGAAATAAGAGAGAACGAGAGGAAATAAGATAGAAAAGAGAGGAAATAAGAGAGAAAGAGAGAGGGGAGAATGAGGATGTGAAAATAAGAGAAAGGGAAAAGGAGAGGAGTGAAGAAAAAGAGAGGATGGAAGAGGAAAAGAGAGGATGGAAGAAAAAGAAAGGATGGAAGAGGAAAAGAGAGAGGAAAAGGAGGGAAAAGAGAGGAGAAAGGAGAGGAGAAAAGAGAAGAGAGGAAATAAGAGAAGAGAGGAGCAGAGAGAGAGGAAATAAGAGAAGAGAGGGAAAGAGAGGAAAACAGAGGGGAGGAAGAGGGAGGGAAAGAGAGGAAATAAGAGAAGAGAGGGAAAGAGAGGAAAAGAGAGGGGAGGAAGAGGGAGGGAAAGAGGGGAAAAGAGAAGAGAGGGAAAGAGAGGAGAAAAGAGAGAAAGAAAGGAAATAAGATAGAAAAGAGAGGAAATAAGAGAGGAAGAGAGAGGGGAGAAAGAGGACGTGAAAATAAGAGAAAGGGAAAAGGAGAGGAGTGAAGGAAAAGTGAGGATGGAAGAGGAAAAAAGAGGGGAGAAAGACGGAAAAGAGAAGGAAATGAGGAAAGTCAAGCCCCTTGTCCTCTCCACTCACAAGCTGTAGCACCTCAGAGACCACTCGCTCCTTAAATGCTCATTCCACCCCTCGCTCTAGCTCTACTACTCCATCCACCATGAATCCTTCGGACTTTGTTTTTCCCGAGGAACTATCCTACAGAGTGAACAATGTTGGGGAGGTTATATCAGACTAGGACGAGAAGGCAATCACAAGAAACATGAGGAGGTTGGTGAGCACCCACTTCCCAAATGATATATTCAAACCTTGGAACCAACAAGACAAGAAAGCCAAGCAGGCCATCATAGATGCCCTCAAGAGACAATTTCCAAATCCTAAAGGGTATGAGTTTAAGGATGGTAAGCACAAGCCAGGGTGGGCAGACCCGAAGGATTGGAAGAGAGCAAAGAAGGATTACAAGGAGAATCTAGATGCACTTGAGGCTCAGCGGTTATACAGGACGAGAACAGGAAGGTGGTCACATAAATACATGAGGATGTTGGTGAGCACCCACTTCCCCAATGATATATTCAGACCTTGGAACCAATAGGACAAAAAAGCCAAGGAAGCTTGCATAGAAGCTCTCCAGAGACAATTTCCAAATCCTAAAGGATTTGAGTTTGAAACAAATGCCATGCTTACTCGGATAGAGGAGCTCCTTTAGTCTCATGGATACAAACTAAGGGGTGCTATTAAGGGGGTAAGCACAAGCCACGGTGGGCAGATTCAAAGGATTGGAAGAGAGCAAAGAAGTTTTACAGGGAGAATACAAATGTGTTTGAGCCTTAGCGGAGGGTAACGAGGATACGCCTAGAGACTGTAGATCCTTTGCACCTCAAGAGCAGTGGCAGACTCGGCAACGAGGCATGGGTGGTAAGTATATATTTATCTTGTACTACATTTCTAATATGTTCAATCTACTAGATTTTTTTTACTGAGCTCCATAGTATAACAACTCAATTGGCCACCAAGATGCAAAAGGTTGAAGAAGAGGACTTAATTGTGCAATTCTCTTAAAAAGCATGCTTGAACCCTATGATAGCGTTTTCGTGACCTTAAAGCATCTCCCCAATCTTTTTTTGGAGAGAATTATTTGTTCTTTGCTTGATGAAGAGAGAAACAGAGAGGGTGCATCTACATCTACTCAAGGTCATGCCAACAAGAAGAAGTTTTTCAATGGTCTCAAATGTAATTATTGCAAAAAGAAGGATCATGATGAGGACAATTGTTTCTTGAAAGATCCTTCTTGAAAAAAATGTCATAATTGGTGTGAAACATGTCATCTTGCAAGAGATTACAACAAACCCACATGAGACGGCCAACTTCATAAGCTCGTTAAATGATAATTCAGATGGAATTCTCTAAGTTAAATGGAACATATATGTTGCAACATTGGAAGTTTTAACACAGTTCTTGGCAATTGCATTGTAATCTTTCACTCAAGGAAGATGAGTACTCACTACTCATCATGTGTGCCATATGTTGGCATTGAGAGGGGATGTTACTCTCTCTCTCTCTCTCTCTCTCTCTCTCTCTCTCTCTCTCTCTCTCTATCTATCTATCTATCTATCTATCTATCTATCTATCTCGATCTCTTTGTTCTAGAGCCACTTTCTTTTGTGAACCTCCATGACTTTAAGATTCTTCTCTTTTGCACCACATTTCTTCATAGCATGGCCACATAGTACTCATTAATGCTAGTGGTAGGACAAGGAAAAGGGCTTCACATCAAAACATGGAGGTTTGGAAAATCCCCTCTCCCACAAGTGAGACCTTATATAAAGGAAATCCCTAACTTAGCTTACTATCTACACATTGAACAAGCTAGTGGCTATGGGATGATGGAACATGGAACCATGCACCATGCATGATGGTAATACCTCTCCCATGATCATGCACCTACATAATGACCATCTTATGTAGTCTCTAGACTACCACCCTGAAGAGGTATGACTTGATATGTGCATGTCTAGATCATTCAATATGGGAAATTTTTTTCACTCAGACTTTTGTCATGTATCTAACTTTGGCCACCTAAAAGCCCACTGACCACATATTCCCCTCTCAAATACATTGATCAAGCTCTTCATTTCCACCTTGCTTGCCACCTTAGATGCCACTTGGACACATGTGTAAGAATATATTTCTATGTAGATACTCAATTGCCATGTCATCATGTCCTTTATTACCATGTCAACGACCACATAAGTTGTTACATATGCATCTAAAGGATGCAGAATACCTCAATAATGTATGTGTCCTACATGTATCCTAGGTTGTTGCCATAAGGAGCACCTTGATCAAGGTATTTTGTCCACTTAAGCCTAAGTAGAGGCCCACTCTGGACATGCAATCCTAGGAAGAGTGCCACATGTCATCATCTTGTTGACAATTGTGGTGTCACAGAGCACTATATTGATAGTTAGTGTCAAAAGAGTGGTATGAAGAAAGAAAATGAGATATTGGATGGAGTAGATTGTAAGAATGAGGTGTTGACATGTGGACCTAAGTGAGGCTTGGAGATAAGCTCTTAAGGCTATAAAAGAATGTATTTGATCATCGAAAGACAATTTATTGAGGATTGGAGATAAGCTCTTGAGGCTATAAAAGAATGTATTTGATCATTGGAAGACAATTTATTAAGTGTGATCATCTTGTCTCTTTCTCTCTCATGGAGTTTCTTGTATACTTTGAGCCCTCATAAATTACATACTCTTATTAGGCTTAGCACGATCCCACATTCTTGAGATGGGTATCAGAGTAGGTTTTGTTTAGGAGTGTTTTTATTTCATTTTGTTGATGAGAGAAATTTCCATCCATCCCTTTAATCTTTCCATTCATATGTTTCTTTAGAGAGACTCTTAGAGAGTTATCTTCTATTCTTCTTGTAGATTTTGAGAGTGAAAGAAGACCTACAATTCAAGAGCTTAAGAGAAAGAGAGAGAAGTTCTTTGAGATAATCTATTCTTGAGAGTTTTCAAACCTTTATTTTGAGAGAGATATTAGCCTCTACCTAGCCTATGCTCAAGCAGCTCCACACAGCATCGCATCTCCAGTAGGCTTCTACAACTATAGTAGATGTAGACACAGGGATTGCCAAATGTTCGACCAATGACAACATGACTTAGATAAAGACTACAAGAAAATCAAGATGCAAGCAACGTAGAAGATCAACACAGTGCATAGACAAAGTAAAAAATAGCACAAGAAGGACATGAACAGCCAGACAACATGCTAGTAAAAGAAGCAATTTCAAGGGGGGCACATTCACCCAACTAAAGCATGCAAATTAGCAAGGCAATGAGCAACAAAAATCAACAACTACAACAATGCAAATGTGACCAAGCAACGCACATGTCTAGATTCAATGACCTCAACACAGCCCATCAACTAAGGAACAATCGTAGTTTGACCTAGACCATAGCATCGAACACAAGGAGGACAACTACACTATGGACTCAAGGCAATGCACAATGATAATGGTACAGCAACAAGCAGGTGTCATTGACATACAACAAGAAAATCCAGCAAACTAGATGCTCTGAGCAACAAGAATGAATCAGAAAGAGAAAGGATAAGTACAACATCAAAGAAACAAATTTCAACAACGATAATGTGTAGCCAACATACATAAGGCTCATCAAAGCAATTGCAGGTAGAGCAACAATGCCACACTCTACTTTCACACAAGCTCTAGAGCATTTAAGGAAGCACTCAATAGAGGAACAACAACTCCTACAACTAGGGTAGTTGACAATAGGTGCAAGCAATAAAAAGCAAAGGGGGACACCATGCACATCCAACTAGCAGCCAACACAAATGCGCACAACAATGCAAGATGACCAAGCAAATACAACAAAGAGAATCTACATCAAGCAATGTATTGGCAAATACTTTGTGACTTCAATAGAAGGAGACTCCAACAAAAGGGCAGCCAATAGAATGTCTCCAACGACACAATCTCCAAGGACACGATAAGCCTTGTGGTGGTTTGTGACCTCTATTCCTGATCACGATCAAAATAAGGGCAAATAAGGGCTAGGTTTAGTCTTTGGTTAGTATTTTTCCTATGTGGAAATTCCATCCTCGGATACCATGTCATCAGTCTACACCAAGCAGCCCTTGCTACTACCATGTGAATGCACACTACCACATCATCTACTGTGCCACATCATCAGCTTGACTCTAAATTCAAAACTTTTGATCCACAAGGAATTTTATCCATAATGTAAAAAGGATAAATAATCAACAAATCAAGCTCTATGGGTTTAGTACAATATATTAATATTCTTGATTTTTAATAGGCCACAAATGTCTAAGTTCCAAGAAGCAACGTAAGGATAGAAGAAAGATGCTATTATATGTTTCACTCCTTTTGTCTCTACAAAGAGTGTTGTAATCCACCTCTAAGGCCATATGATGCGCTCATTGTGATAAGGAAAAGTATCTACAAGGCTAGAGTTTCCTAAATGTGTAGGGATAGAAAGGAAGAGAGAAGGTTAAATTTGTAATCTCACATCCGACCACCTTGCAATAGCAGTGTTGGCACCAAGAGAGGGTGTTGAGAATTGTGGTGCCATGGAGCCCTAGAGTGATGATGAGTGGCAAAAGAGTGGTACGAAGAAAGAAAGTAGGAGATTGGATGGAGTAGATTGCAGGCATGAGGTGTTGACATGTGGACCTAAGTGAGGATTGGAGATAAGCCTTTGAGGCTATAAAATAATATATTTGATTATTAGAAGACAACTGTCTCTTCCTCTCTCATGGAGTTTCTTGTATATGTTGATCTCCCATAGAGTATGCACTCTTCTTACATTAGACTAGGCTTAGCACAATCAACCAAATACTTGTATACTTTTAGCCCCCATAAAGTTTACACTCTTCTTGCATTAGACTAGGCTAGCACAATCCCACATTCTTGACACAACTGATTCACTAATATATCTCGATCAAGAGATGGTTGCCTACTAATCGCTCTCTCAATTACTCTATATTATGCTCATATTATGGTGGGTCACATATGTTGCATTTTTCTCAAGAGTGCACAAAAGTGGACACCCTTAGCTGTAAACACCCTTATTCACATCTACAATGATTGGGACTATGACACGTCTTATTGGGCATGCCTACATTAATCTTCCCCCTTGGGCACAAAGTACCATCCCCACAATAGCATGATAAGTTCAATACATGCCTATCAATAACTTAGGGTAGCAGCTTTAGTAGTACTCAGGTGTAGGTGACATTTGAGCACGTTGGCCTAACAATAGCACAAAACTTTTGCCTTACCACTTGTCATTATGCAGCTTCACCATCTATCGCTGCGTAACACAATCTTTTGCTTGCTGTGCTAACCATCGTGTTGGTTCAAGCAATGATGTTGGCATAGAGAGACCACCACGTTGGCATGAAGACCACCGTGGCATATCAATCTCTAATGAGACCCCTCAAGGTCCATATCCGCAACCACCGTGCTGGATGTTGGAGCTATTTTAGTTCTAAACCAAGGAAAATAGTATTATTTTAGGGATATTTTAGTCATATTACTCCTTGCGCAATAATTTCTCAACCACTGCACACGTTCTTGGAGCTATTTTAGTTCCAAGCTAAGGAAAATGTATACATTTGCAATTTAGTATAGTTTCCTTGTCACAACTGCATTGGTTGTTGGAGTTATCATAGTTGTAAAGCACTGCACTAGTTATTGGAACCATTTTCACTACAGTAAGAACAGTTTTTTCAACAATTTCTTGTGCAACGATCCCTATGGTTGATTAAAATGTAAACAAGGGCAGAAATATGCCATTTGTTCTTCATTAGAGCCACTTTCACTACCGAAGTAGTTACAGCCAACAATAGTTTTGGCGATAATGGTACTACATTGAAATTGAAACAAAAGAAATTAGATCCGATAGTTTTTGCGATCATAGTATTACATAGAAATTGAAACAAATGAATTACATCCGAAGCAAACACTTAACAAAACAGATTACATAGCACTTTGTTTTTGTGACACTTCTTTAAGCACTTGTCAACACCACCATTGTGGTAGGACTAAGTGTCACTTTTTGCCCTTGTTAGCACTTGACCTGTTGCCTTGTATGCAGGGGACAATACAAGCACCTTGTAGAGCTATCATAGGTAGGAATTTTTTACAATTTTGACTTGGAACTCCTCGTATGCAGGGGACAATACGAGCACCTCGTAATTGAAATAACCCTTTTCATAGCAACTTCAGAAGTCAAGGCATTAGAAAAGGGAGCTCAATCAGCACAACGTTCGACAACGAACATGGAACTCAATATGGTGGTGAGCTCTAGCACACTGACAGTCTGACGCATGATCTCAGTGTGTTAGATCTGATCACCAAGTTGAGTTCCTTCCATAGTGCGAAAGGTTGTGCACAATTACGAGAGGCTCAACGCCAAGTTGCTCAAGTTCTCTCCCAGTGCCTCATAGAACAAGGACAACTTGTTTCCCTTGGCTCTCCATCCTATAACATGGTTGGTCATGAGGTTTTTATTTCAAGTCTTTCAAGGAATTGCCTTCATCATAGCAACTTCTTTCAAGGCACTGGCAGGGTTATCAAAGAATTGCTTCTTTCAAGGCACTGGCAGAGAGAACTCAACTTGGCGGTGAGCCCAATCGAGTAGAACATTCGCGACAATGGTGGTTAGGGAACTCAATTTGGTGGTGAGCTCCAACACATTGATGCATGCTCTCAATGTGTTACATCTTGTCACCAAGTTGAGTTCTCCTTCCCTAGTGCCAAAGGTTGTGCTCAATTACGAGAGTCTCATCACCAAGGTGAGTTCTCTGCCAGTGCCTGATGGAATGTTTCCCTTGGCTCCCCATCCTACAACTCCCTTGGTCATGGCTATGGCTGGTGGAGTGTTGCAGGATGGAGAGCCAAGGCAAACAATTGATCCCATGACTCAGGTAGCATTATGAAGCGGCATCAAGGTTGCAGTAGAAGATTCATCATAGGGGTAGAAGGGGGAGCGTGGAAGTCTCATTCCGACTCAATGCTAATCTGAGCCTATGAATTAGATGGTCCCTCATGCACAATCATTGTTATGATAGTTCGATTCCGACTGAATGCTAATTTGAACCTATGAATTATATGGTCCCTCATGCACAATCATTGTCACTAAAACAAGCTCGGTGGTTGTTTGGAATTAGTATACTGTTTGGGATTTACATTTTCCCTTGTTTGGGATTTATTGATTGGGACGGTGGTTGTTTGGGATTTACCAAAGGTTATATTTTGTGGGGGTTTTAGGTAATTCTAAACCAATAAAAATGCATTTCGTTGCTAGTGCCTACCTCCTCTGGCCAGTGCCTACCTCCTCTAGCTGTAATTAGTGTTTGAGCTGACCCAATCACAATTGCATGATGTTCCAACCACCGAGCTGGTTTAGGACAATCACATTAAGTCCAAGCCAACTTGCCTCTGGTGTTTGAACTGAACCAGCCACATGGTTGCATGATATTCCAACCACTAGGTTGGTTTAGGACAATCACATAATTGGTGTTTGAGCTGACCCAACCATGATTGCATGATGTTCCAACCACCGAGTTGGTTTAGGACAATCACATTAAGTCCAAGCCAACTTGGTTCTAGTGTTTGAGATGAACCGGCCACACGGTTGCATGATATTCCAACCACCAAGCTGGTTTAGGACAATCACATTAAGTCCAGGCCAGGAGCCTAATAAACTATCCCAAAGCTCAATCACAAACAACCACTAGGCTAATTTAGGCAACCACTGACCTGCATTGTATCAAGCATGTGTATGATGTGCTCATCAAACATCTTGTATCCCGTCTACTTTCTAGAGATGTCCTTGTTATTTGGATAAACTCTCGAGAGATGCACAAAGAGAGGAAGCAATGCCTGATCATCCCAATCCAACTAGTCTATGGGCTTCAACAGAACGCAAGAAAAGGAGAGAGAGCCTAAGTGCAGAAGTCATTGCAATAGTGGTGATGTTTTGGCATGAAAATACAAGGTGTCGGTAGGGTTGTCACTCTATGAACTTTAGAGTGTAGGCTAAAGGTTGTGAAGACTCAAGAATGGTATTTACCTGAATGGCCTGATGTTTCTTCCTCGAATGCTACCACCAATCATGACATCACAGCTCGTTTTCTTCACTCTGATGGCAATGATCGAATGCATGCATCTACAACAGCTGCTTCTTGTGGCTACTCTGCAAGATGTCTTCTATCCCTTGTGCCCTGACCAAGCTTTTTAGCTTTTCTATCTCACAGCCTCTGTTTGCTTCTCTTGTAAGCCATGGCGAGCTGCATGTTGCCATGGCAACGATCAATGAAAGATAATAATGCAAACCAAAACAAAGAGAGGCTAGCTGGTGAGGTAAGCAAAGAATAGAAGACAACTTACTCGAAAGAAGACAATGGCAAACCAAAGACTGTGCAAGGTCACGTCGAGGTGCATGCGGGTTGCAGGGCATTTGCAAGGTGAGGACAGGTTGCAAGTACTTAATCTTCTCAGATTTGATGGGCAGGAGGTGTAAAAATTCGAAAATCGTGGGAGTAGCAAAAATTCGAAAATCGTGGGAGTAGCAAAATTTCAGCCGCCAATTTTCCCCCTCTAGTGAAACACGTCAGCAGAATTGGATATATCAAACAAGTGCACTGTGGCCTAAAATGTTTGAAAACACAAATAGGCCAAAGGGCACGCTATTGGGTATGGTGCTATGTATTATTAAATGCAATGACCTTTGGCATGCTTATGAGCCATATAGAAAGCAAGTGCATGGAAAAAGAAACAATTCAAAATTGTAACTAGTGTTGGATTTAATCAAATATCTTTTCACATGCACAAATTATACTTTTTCAACTCCTTCCATTTTAGGGTGAATCTAGATACCAATACCAATAACTATCAATGTTTTAAGACCACCATGCACTAGTCCCAATAGTTTGGATTCCAAATTTTCAATCCATTTTGGTTTTCAACAAATCAAAAAAAAGTTATGGAGCGTGCAGTACAAAATCCTCCTCAAGGGTGCATGAATGTTTATATAAGGCCATAAAACTAATTACAAGGACTTCCAAAAAGGGCATACGCTATACAACAAATTGAGAAGCTCATAATCATAATTATATAGATTCTCGCACTCTACATAAAAAAAAGAGAAATCACTAGCTCTAGTCTATAGCCCTTGTTGATCTCCTCAATCTCCATCGATCTTGAATGTCGAACCTATCTTGTCCTCACCCCCACCTCCATCAACTCCAAATTCCTCTCTAGCTCTAGATCCCTCTATCCCTCACCCACTTAAAACAATCAAAAAAGGACAAATGAGACAATTTTAATGTCGAAATGTGCAAAATACTAGAGTAAAAAAGATTTTCCTCCTCACATTATCTTCCCCCCCCACACTCCTACATTTGAAGTTGTAGGCCACAATTGTATAGAGGTGAATATATGTAGTGTTTCAAAAGCACCCATTTTTAAGTGTACTAGGTCAATATCAAGTGGAGCTAAAGTGGTTCGGGAAAAAAATCAAAACATGATAAATTCTAAATACGATGGTGTTTCATCTGTAAGCATATATTAGCCACTTTAAGAATAGTGTTGAATATATTTTGATGCTAGTTGTTAGAGAATCAATCACGGCTAATGATTGGATTGCCAAAAGCTGAGCTTCCAAATCTTTACAGGTTCTTGTAGCTTTATATTTTCTACTATTAAAAGTGTTGCTTCATTTCCTAATTTGGATATTAGATGGTAACTCACAGGTGTGTATGGTTTTGATTTTCTAAGGTAGCTCACAATGTTCCTCTCTAAATATGTCAATGTAGTTTTTCCAATAGCATGTGCCTTATTGTATTGCTTTGCCAATTCGCCACTATTTCCACTGTTTGTCATTCAATTATTAGTATCATAAAAGGTTGGTTATTGCTACTAGGTGAGGTGTTTCATCATATCTATTCTGCATGTTGAATTTGTAAGAGGTCTCTTCTTTGCATAGCTAACTCCTAATTGCCTCTTCATTATTAGATGGACACTACTCTATTGTTTTCTTTTGTCCCCTGACTCTTCAACAAAGAAATAAAAGTCACAAATCGGGTTTAAGTCTATATAGTATCATGGTTCTCAAAGGACGTTGTTTGAAAGGTTTCCTTTTCTTTTGTTGAATCTGCCTCATTGAAGCTGTCCTCCAAAATATTCTACCAACAGTCTGTTCCATTGCTATTCCAAAATCTTCCACTAGTGTTCAATTCTATGATTCTCTCTATTTGTTAGACATCATGGGAGTTCCAAGTCTGCAAGCTTCATCAACCTTTAGCTCTTAGTCGATTCTTTATGGTGTAGAAAGCAAGCAAAATCTGATTGATCTATCCGTGGGTGACAATGTTTACGTCTATAAGAATGCAATTTATAGATTCCTTTGCCAAAGTATTTTACAAAGGTTTGTGAGACACTTTCTTTATCTATCACATAGCAATAGTTTGTATACATTAAGCTAATCACTTATTTAAGGTTCTAAAGCAAGTCAACTCTATCATTGACTGAGCTTTTTTGCAAATTGTTTTCAAGGTATTTAAAGGGCTAATGTGGTGGCAAATGTTGGTTTCTCTTTGCCTCTATTTTTACTACAAACTTTATTCATTTAGTTATTTGTAAAAATGGTGGTTGTTAAAATGTCAACAGTGGGAAATTTATTTTGGGAACATCAAATTGTTTGATGGGGAAGGGTTTCATATGTAGAAAACTTAGGATAAGTTCCTCTTAATGTAGAAACGGTTGTGGCCATATGTCAGAGTCACCAAGAAAGTAAACATTAGAATTTACAAAGAGGACATAAAAGAAAAAGCATTAGCCATTATAGCTCTAAATCTACGCCCCAAGCCCATTGATTTGGTGACAAGGACTATGTGTTCCAGGACTGCCTAGAATGAGTTAATTTGACTCTATGGAGTGAGTGCCAAGAACTTTGAATCACCCTAAAGTCAAATTATTTGTTATATGATTTTCAAAAATGGAAAATTAAGTGATTTTATTTACTGAGCTCCTTAGTATAACAACTCAATTGGCCACCAAGATGCAAAAGGTTGAAGAAGAGGACTTAATTGTGCAATTCTCTTAAAAGGCCTGCTTGAACCCTATGATAGCCTTTTCATGACCTTAAAGCATCTCCCCAATCCTTTTTGGAGAGAATTATTTGTTCTTTGCTTGATGAGGAGAGAAACGGAGAGGGTGCATCTACATCTACTCAAGGTCATGCCAACAAGAAGAAGTTTTTCAATGGTCTCAAATGTAATTATTGCAAAAAGAAGGATCATGATGAGGACAATTGTTTCTTGAAAGATCCTTCTTGAAAAAAATGTCATAATTGGTGTGAAACATGTCAACTTGCAAGAGATTGCAACAAACCCACATGAGATGGCCAACTTCATAAGCTCATTAAATGATAATTCAGATGGAATTCTCTAAGTTAAATGGAACATATATGTTGCAACATTGGAAGTTTTAACACAGTTCTTGCGAATTGCATTGTAATCTTTCACTCAATGAAGATGAGTACTCACTACTCATCATGTGTGCATATGTTGGCATTGAGAGGGGATGTTACTCTCTCTCTCTCTCTCTCTCTCTCTCTTTCTCTATCTATCTATCTATCTCTATCTCTTTGTTCTAGAGCCACTTTCTTTTGTGAACCTCCATGACTTTAAGATTCTTCTCTTTTGTACCACATTTCTTCATAGCGTGGTCACAAAGTAGTCATTAATGCTAGTGGTAGGACAAGGAAAAGAGCTTCACATCAAAACATGGAGGTTTGGAAAATCCCCTCTCCCACAAGTGAGACCTTATATAAGGGAAATCACTAACTTAGCTTACTAATCACACCTTGAACAAGGTGGTGGCCATGGGATGATGGAACATGGAACCATGCACCATGCATGATGGTAATACCTCTCCCATGATCATTGTTATGTAGTCTCTAGACTACCACCCTGAAGAGGTATGACTTGATATGTGCATGTATAGATCATTCAATATGGGAAATTTTTTCCACTTAGACTTTTGTCACGTACCTAACTTTTGCCACCTAAAAGCCCACTTACCACATATTCCCCTCTCAAATACATTGATCAACCTCTTCATTTCCACCTTGCTTGCCACCTTAGATGCCACTTGGACACATGTGTAAGAATACATTTCTATCTAGATACTCAATTGCCATGTCATCATGTCCTTTATTACCATGTCAACTACCACATAAGTTGTCACATATGCATCTAAAGGATGTAGAATACCTCACTTAATGTATGTGTCCTATATGAATCCTAGGTTGTTGCCATAAGGAGCACCTTGATCAAGGTATTTTGTCCACTTGAGCCTAAATAGAGGGCCACTTTGCACATGCAATCCTAGGAAGAGTGCCACATGTCATCATCTTGTTGACAATTGTGGTGTCACAGAGCACTATATTGATAGTCAGTGTCAAAAGAGTGGTATGAAGAAAGAAAATGAGATATTGGATGGAGTAGATTGTAAGAATGAGGTGTTGACATGTGGACCTAAGTGAGGATTGGAGATAAGCTCTTAAGGCTATAAAAGAATGTAATTTGATCATCGGAAGACAATTTATTGAGGATTGGAGATAAGCTCTTAAGGCTATAAAAGAATGTATTTGATCACTGGAAGACAATTTATTAAGTGTGATCATCTTGTCTCTTTCTCTCTCATGGAGTTTCTTGTATACTTTGAGCCCTCATAAATTACATACTCTTATTAGGCTTAGCACGATCCCACATTCTTGAGATGGGTATCAGAGTAGGTTTTGTTTAGGAGTGTTTTTATTTCATTTTGTTGATGAGAGAAATTTCCATCCATCCCTTTAATCTTTCCATTCATATGTTTCTTTAGAGAGACACTTAGAGAGTTATCTTCTTTTCTTCTTGTAGATTTTGAGAGTGAAAGAAGACCTACAATTCAAGAGCTTAAGAGAAAGAGAGAGAAGTTCTTTGAGATAATCTATGTTTGAGAGTTTTCAAACCTTTATTTTGAGAGAGATATTAGCCTCTACCTAGCTTATGCTCAAGCAGCTCCACACAGCATTGCATCTCCAATAGGCTTCTACAACTATAGTAGATGTAGACACAGGGACTGCCAAAGGTTTGACCAATGACAACATTACTTAGATAAAGACTACAAGCATATCAAGATGCAAGCAACCTAGAAGATCAACACAGTGCATAGACAAAGTAAAAAATAGCACAAGAAGGACATGAACAGTCAGACAACATGCTAGTGAAAGAAGCAATGACAAGGGGGGCACATTCACGCAACTAAAGCATGTAAATTAGCAAGGCAACGCGCAACAAAAATCAACAACTACAACAATGCAAATGAGACCAAGAAACACACATGTCTAGCTTCAATGACCTCAACTCAGCCCATCAACTAAGCAACAATCGTAGTTTGACCTAGACCATAGCATCGAACACAAGGAAGACAACTACACTATGGACTCAAGGTAATGCACAATGATAATGGTACAGCAACAAGAAGGTGTCATTGACATACAACAAGAAAGTCTAGCAAACTAGATGCTCTGAGCAACAAGAATGAATCAGAAAGAGAAAGGATAAGTACAACATCAAAGAAACAATTTCAACAACGATAATGTGTAGCCAACATACATAAGGCTCATCAAAGCAACTGCACGTAGAGCAACAACGCCACACTCTACTTCATGCAAGCACTAGAGCATTTAATGAAGCACTCAATAGAGGAACAATGACTCCTACATCTAGGTAGTTGACAATAGGTGCAAGCAATAAAAAGCAAAGGGGGAGACCATGCACATCCAACTAGTAGCCAACACAAATGCGCACAACAATGCAAGATGACCAGGCAGATACAACAAAGAGAATCTACATCAAGCAATGTATTGGCAAGTACTTTGTGACTTCAATAGAAGGAGACTCCAACAGAAGGACATCTAATAACAATTGATAGCCCAATAGAATGTCTCCAACGACACAATGTCCAAGGACACGATAAGCCATGTGGCAGTTTGTGACCTCTATTACTGATCATGATCAAAATAAGGGCTAGGTTTAGTCTTTGGTTAGTATTTTTCCAAATGGAAATTCCATCGTCGGATACCATGTCATCAGTCTAATCAGCACCAAAAGCAACCCTTGCTACTACCATGTGAATGCACAATCCCACATTCTTGACACAATTGATTCACTAATATATCTCGATCAAGAGATGGTTGCCTACTTCTTGTTGAGATATCGAGCTCCACTCGCGAGATATGCCAGGGTGACTATTGTGCATTTATGTCACCGACCTGTTAGCTGGAGATGCGGTTGGTACACTGCCCACGAATAATAGCTGGATGACAGCTATCCTTATCTACTCTAGTTTGTGGCTCAGTTAGTATGCCACCTTAGTTAGTTGAGTTTGGTTTGAGACCCACATATAGGGTTCTTCTATTTCTTTGTACTAGAGTTCTTTTGGCTTTTACAACTAAGAAGAGGAAAACTGTTTTCAGCCTCCACCTTTGTGTGTATTCCCCCATTGTGCATGTGAGAAAGCCGCAAGTGAGACTCCTTCCCTCTCTCCCACAATCTTCACATGGTATCAGAGCCTTGTTCGTGGTAAGGAGCTCAAGAAAGCAAGCCAAGTTCGTGGTGTCCTGGTAAGAGGACCAGTGTTGCTTTCCTATTTCGAGTTTGGGAGCAAATCTCTGCAGGTAGCACAGCCAGAAGTGCAGGAGTGCACTGTTTCAGATTGAGACGCCCTTCGCGGTGTGGCGAGAGCGCAGTATATGCTGCGGGAAAGGGCGATGCCCTTAGTGACTTCATTTTTCTGATTTGAGGCCGTTTCGGGGCCCATTTTAAAGGCGGAAGTTCTTCGCAGGCACTCAGAAAAAGGCCTTGTTTTTGGCTGTGCGACCACTGCGCGGCTAGTTGGTGGAAAGGTGCCGCAAAAATTGCATCGTATGCCTGTGTGCAGAGATATTGGGAGTTATAGATTCATGTCTGTTGCCTGTTGATGCAAAATCGTCACTAGGAAGTGACTGTGTGGTGAAATACCACTTTCGTCAGTTTTGCAGATCTGCCCGTGTGAGGCAAAAAGCTGTGTTTTTTGCAGTGACAGAATATTTTGCAGTGTTTTGTAATGGCATCTGATTCTCTTTCACAGATTGTCACTGAAAAGCTTGACAAGAACAACTTCCATGCATGGAAGTTTAGAATGATGAATTTCTTGATGGGAAAAGGCTATTGGGAATTCATTACAGGAAATGAAGAAGAACCTGTTCTTCCTAATGTTCCTAGTCAACAAGAAATGCAGGCATTCAAAGGATGGCATGAGAGAGCCAGGAAAGTTATGTACTGGCTGTCTATCAGTATTTCGGACTCCATGATTGTGCATATTCAGGATGCAAATACGCCAAAGGAGGCATGGGATACTTTGGCAAAAATGTATAGCACAAATACGCAAGCCAGGAAAATGCAACTCAAACAGGAGTTGCACAATGTGCAGAGAGAAAATTTGAGCATGAGTGACTACCACATGAAAGTGAAGAAAATTGCAGATGCACTTGCTTCCATTGGGTCGCCAGTGGATGATGACAATTTGGTTTCTGTGACCTTGAATGGTCTAGGAAAGGATTATGCATAGTTCCGGACATCCATTGCCGTCCGTGAAAACTTTCCTGATTTTGAGGAGTTGATTGCTCTTCTAATTTCTGAAGAGCAGAGAAATGGGGGTGCATCTTCTTCAGCAGGAACTTCAAAAGAAACTGTCTTCTACTCAAATGCTGGCAGAGGTAGAGGCAGAGGTAGAGGAGGCCGATCTGCAGGCCGTGGTAGAAATCAGAATATGCAGCAAACGCAAGAAAACCAGTCCTATGCAGGAGGACGTGGGAACTCTAGAGGCAGGGGGAGCCAAAGAGGCCGTGGTGGATGGCAGAGAGGCCAAAATGCAAACAACAATATTGAATGCTACTATTGTGGCAAAATGGGTCATATGGCTAAGGACTACTATAAAAAGCAGAATGACATTATGAATGGAAAATTGCAGCAAGGCAATTATGCATCCTCTAGTAGACAGGGTGATGACAGAAATGAGCATTTGTTTATGGTGCAGCATATGACAAATTCTGTAACAAGTGCAGAAGAAAGCAATGATGTGTGGTATGTTGACTCGGGTGCGTCAAACCACATGACAGGTCACGCTGAATGGATGCAGGATGCAAGAAAAATGGAAAAACCAGGATTTGTGGAGACTGGTGATGATACTGCACATCCTATTGTGTGCAGATTGGAAAAATTCCTTTGTCTATGCAGGATGGGAAAAAGAAATACTTGTCTGATGTATTTCATGTCCCGAACATCACCAAGAACCTGGTTTCTGTTGGTCAGATGGTTGAGCAGGGCTTGCAGGTCAGATTTAATCCTCATGGATGCTTTGTTGAGGATATGAAAAATAATGGTCGCTTGATAGCAAAAGGAAAGAAGAAGGGCAGGATGTTTACGTTGGATGCAGACATGCCTGAATTGAGTGCAGCAATGTTTGCACATGGGACCGGTGTAGTTGCAGATATTGATATCTGGCACAAACGCATTGGTCATGTTAATATACAGCGACTTAAATCAATGCAAGCCCAAAATATTGTTGCAGGATTGCCAAAATTCAAGGTTGCAGAAATGCACAAGATTTGTGAAGCCTGTCAATTTGGGAAACAGGCAAGGAAACCTTTTCCTAGGCATGTTCAAGAGAGTAAAAAACCATTGGAATTAATCCACTCTGATGTGTGGACTACAAAAGCTGCATCCATTGGAGGCTGTCACTATTTTGTCACATTTATTGATGACTTCAGCAAAAAACTGTGGGTGTATTTTATGAAAAAGAAAAGTGAAGTGTTTGGGCACTTCAAAGCTTTCAAAGCTATGGTTGAAAAAGAAACAGGCCTGCAAATAAAATGCCTAAGGTCAGATGGAGGGGGAGAGTACCTCTCAAATGAGTTTCAAGGTTCTTGCAGGAGCATGGTATAAAGTAGCAATATTCATGCAGTCATACCCCACAGCAAAATGGAATTGCAGAAAGAAAAAACATGCATATTGGAGAGGTGTCTCGGGCTATGCTAAATGAAAAAGATCTACCAGATTATTATTGGGCTGAAGCAGTTGCTACAGCAGTCTATATAATGAACAGGACTCCCACTGCAGCAATACATGGCATGACGCCAGAGGAGATGTATACTGGTAGGAAACCAGATATTTCTCATTTGAAGATTTTTGGTTGCATTGCTTATGTCCATGTGCCAGATGAGTTGAGGTCCAAGTTGGATCCAAAAGCTGAGAAGTGCATCTTTATTGGTTATTCTCTGCAGCAGAAAGGGTATAGATGCTATAACCCTTCTACACGTAAGTTCACAGTGAGCAGAGATGTTGTTTTTGATGAGATGAGCAGCTGGTATAAACCAGTAAATGTGATGATTGATGTAGATGCACAAAATGGTAATGCTGCACAGAATGCACAGCAGCAATCACAAAATATCAGTGGAGCTGGAGTGTCCTCTACCAGTGGTTCACATACTTCGCCATGGACAGGCAGATTGAGATCAGGAGAATCCCCTCAAAGCAATGCAGATAGTGGTACGCAGGTATCACGAAAAGGAAAAGAGAAGGTAGATCAGCCCATGTTTGATGTGAATGTAGGTCACTCTTATGTGGATGGTGAATCCAGTGGCTCAGAACAGAGCATTGATGATGAGTTGGGTATTCCTTCTATTGTTACACCTGGAGTAAGGAAGACCAGGGATGTTTTGAGAGCACCTGGAAGTGAGCCTATTTTGCGCAGGTCTACCAGGGTTAGGTATCCTGTGGATAGGCTGAAATATGATGGATTTACAGCCATTCACTATGCCTATATGGTCAAAGTGATATAGGAACCAGAACCCACTTCTTTTGAGCAAGCCATGGGAAATGAAAAATGGGAGAAAGCCATGGATGAAGAAATGGATGCCTTGGATGCTAATGCTACATGGGAATTGGTGCCTTTGCCGAAAGGCAAGAATGCAATTGGCTGTAAGTGGGTTTATAAGATCAAGCACAATGCAGATGGTTCCATGAATAGATACAAGGCAAGATTAGTTGTCAAGGGGTATGCACAGACATATGGCATTGATTATGAAGAAACTTTCAGCCGGGTTGCAAGGATGGCAACCGTAAGAGCAGCCAATGCTATGGCTGCATCAAAGGGATGGTCTTTACATCAGATGGATGTAAAGAATGCCTTCTTGCATGGTGATTTGCAAGAAGAGGTCTTTATGGAGCAGCTAGCAGGTTATGTTCATGCTATTCATCCTGAGTTTGTTTGCAGGTTGAAGAAAGCCTTGTATGGCTTGAAGCAAGCACCTAGAGCATGGTCTGACAAGATAGGACAGTATCTTGTCACTATTGGCTTTCAGATTTCCAAGGCAGATTTCTCACTCTATGTGAGAAAAACAGAGAAAGGGATTATGCCGCTGGTCATTTATGTTGATGATTTGATCATCACAGGTGATAGTGATAAAGATATCCTTCATGTGAAAATGCTATTGAGGGAGAAGTTTGAGATGAAGGATTTGGGAGAGCTGCATTATTTCTTGGGCATTGAGGTGATTAGATCACCAAGTGGGATACAGCTCTTGCAGAGGCAGTATGGATTGGACATGCTGTCCAAATATGGGATGACAGGCTGTAAGCCTATTTCAGTTCCTTTGGAGCAGAATGTGAAGCTGAGCACAGATGCAAGTGAGCTTCTGGAAGACCCTACTATGTATAGACGCATAGTAGGAAGTTTGATTTACATGACTATTACCAGGCCAGATTTGAGCTATGCTGTTGGGTTGGTAAGTCAGTTTATGCAGGCTCCAAGGAAACCGCATTTGGATGCGGCTAGACGCCCAGGTATGTGAAGTCCACATTGCAGTATGGACTATTTTATGAGGCTGGGGTTCAGATACAGTTGCATGGATACACTGATGCTGATTGGGCTGGTAGCATTTCTGATAGACGATCTACCAGTGGATATGTGTTCTCTTTTGGGAGTGCTACAGTCACTTGGAGCAGCAAGAAACAGCCTACAGTTGCCTTGTCGATCACAGAGGCTGAGTACAGGAGGGGTGCAGCAATGGCTGCATGTGAGGTTGCTTGGTTGCATAAGCTACTCTATGATATGCATCAGTGGGCCAGTTGTCATTTATTGTGACAACATGAGTAGTATACATTTGGCAAAGGACCCAGTCTTTCATGCCAGAACAAAGCACATTGAGGTGCATTATCACTATGTGTGGGAGAAGGTTTTACTAGGTCTCATTGATCTAGTTTATGTCAGCATAGAGGATCAGGTAGCTGACATCTTCACGAAAGCATTGGGCGCAGAGAAGCTGCGCAAGTTCAGAGACCTGCTTGGTGTGCAGGAATTGGGATTGAGCTCGAGGGGGAGTGTTGAGATATCGAGCTCCACTCGCGATATGCCAGGGTGACTGTTGTGCATTTATGTCACCGACCTGTTAGCTGGAGATGCGGTTGGTACACCGCCCACGAATAATAGCTGGATGACAGCTATCCTTATCTACTCTAGTTTGTGGCTCAGTCAGTATGCCACCTTAGTTAGTTGAGTTTGGTTTGAGACCCACATATAGGGTTCTTCTATTTCTTTGTACTAGAGTTCTTTTGGCTTTTACAACTAAGAAGAGGAAAACTGTTTTCAGCCTCCACCTTTGTGTGTATTCCCCCATTGTGCATGTGAGAAAGCCGCAAGTGAGACTCCTTCCCTCTCTCCCACAATCTTCACACTTCTTACTCTCTCAATTACTCTGTATTATGCTCCTAATTATGCTCCTATTATGGTGGGTCACGTATGTTGCATTTTTCTCAAGAGTGCACAAAAGTGGACACCCTTAGCTGTAAACACCCTTATTCACATCTACAATGATTGGGACTACGACACATCTTATTGGTCGTGCCTACATTAATTTTCCCCCTTGGGCACAAAGTACCATCCCCACAATAGCATGACAACAATACATGCCTATCAATAACTCAGGGAAGTAGCTTTAGTAGTACTCAGGTGCAGGTGACATTTGAGCAAGAAGGCTACAACAGTGTTGCAACAATGCATCTACAACAAAGAGCCTCAAAAGCAAAAGGCACGGGAGTTGAGTAAAAGCAGGCGAGCAAGACAGAGGGAGTAGGGCAAAAACAATTGGACCAATCCTATAAACATGTGCATGGCCAGGGATGTGGGCATGAAAATAGTCCATCCCTAGCCTTCAAGGGATCTTGTTGATAAGTCTAGACCGTAGACCTTTAGGCATTGTCCAAATCCTACCATCTTGTAACATGCATCCTTGGCTACAAAGTCTAGCTCCATATGAGAGAACATGGTAATATGTAATTTTTATGATTAAGCACTACCCACATAATTTCACTCACATGGTGTATTAAGATTAGGTTAGATTTTGAATAGAACTTGTGCGGGCTCAATGATGGTGCTCTATCAATTTTAAAAGCTCCATTAAACTATGAATGGATGGATTCCATCATGTTCATAAGTTTATCTTCAAAGTCCATAAGCCTATGCCTATGGCAATCAATCCATGATCCTTTACAATATTGCGACTTTCCTCACCTCCTTGTCTTAACTTTAAGAAATCTCTAGTTATTTGCTTTACATGGCAAGGATGATTTTGTCGTCTATGAAAACAACAACAAGGTGCTAGCCATAAAATGAACCCTCTACATTGGAGACAATGAATTGCTTGCTATATCATATCTACCAAAGAAGACCAAACAAATAGAGGCATGCATGCTTTATTTCTGTACAATACCAAATGAACGTGAGGGTCAACGTTTGCTTGGGAGAAGCCAATCGTAGAACTATTTTCGAGCCATTTTGGGGCCGTGATGCGATGTGCTTCTAGGTGAATATTTGAATTTTGCATAGACCTGCGCTCTCACCAAAAATTTTCCCGATGTCATGAACGAGCAATGGAATAATAATGCGATGCAATCTTATCATGGTGAATAGTGTAGAGCTCGACACATGGCACTATATGCATTTACTCATGAGTAAAGAGACTGTTGCTCTGCCTTTGACCTCACTACATCACATAGCCTTTGCCTTGCCATGTTTGCTTGTGCAGCTTTGCCATCTGTCACTGTGCAACATAATCTTTTCCTACACTGACCACTGTGCTAGTTTGAGCACAACCACGTTCGCCTGACAATAGAATAAAACTTTTGCCTTGCCACCTGTCATTACGCAGCTTTGCCATCTATGGATGCGTAACACAATCTTTTGCTGCGTTGACCACCGTGTTGGTTCAAGCAATGATGTTGGCATGGAGAGACCACCACGTTGGCATGAAGACCACCATGGCATGTTAATCTCTAAGGAGACCCCTCAAGGTCCATATCTGCAACCACCGCGCTGGATGTTGAAGCTATTTTAGTTCTAAACCAAGGAAAATAGTGTTATTTTAGAGATATTTTAGTATTAATTCTCCTTGTTTAATAATTTCTCAACCAGTACACACGTTCTTGGAGCTATTTTAGTTCCAAGCTAAGGAAAATGTAGACATTTACAATTTCGTATAGTTTCCTTGTAACCACCGCATTGGTTGTTGGAGTTATCATAGTTCTAAAGCACCGTGCTAGTTATTGGAACCATTTTCACTACAGTAAGAATAGTTATTTCAACAATTTCTTTTGCAACGATCCCTATGGTTGCATTAAAATGTAAATAAGGGCAGAAATATGCCATTTGTTCTTCATTAGAGCCACTTTCACTACCGAAGTAGTTACAGCCAACAATAGTTTTGGCGATAATGGTACTACATTGAAATTGTAACAAAGGAAATTACATCTGATAGTTTTTGAGATTATAGTATTACATTGAAATTGAAACAAAATAAATTACATCCGATGCAAACATTTAACAAAACAGATTACATAGCACTTTGTTTTTGTGACATTTCTTTAAGCACTTGTCAACACCACCATTGTGGCAGGACTGTCACATTTTTCCCTTGTTAGCACTTTCTTACACTTTTGACCTGGTGCCTTGTATGCAGGGGACAATACGAGCACCTCGTAGAGCTATCGTAGGTAGAAATGTCTTACAATTTTGACCTGGAACTCCTCGTATGCAGGGGACAATATGAGCACCTCGTAATTGAAATAACCTTTTTCATAGCAACTTCAGAAGTCAAGGCATTGGAAAAGGGAACTCAACTTGGAGGTGAGCTCAATCGAGCACAACATTCGACAACGAATAGGGAACTCAATATGAATGGTATTTACCTAAATGGCCTAATGTTGCTTCCTCAAATGCTACCACTAATCATGACATCACAGCTCGTTTTCTTCACTCTGATGGCAATGATCGAATGTGTGCATCTGCAACAACTGCTTCATATGGCTACTCTGCAAGGAGTCTTCTATTCCTTGTGCCCTGACCAAGCTTTTCAGCTTTTCTATCTCACAGCCTCTGTTTGCTTCTCTTGTAAGCCATGTCGAGCTACATGTTGCCATGGTGATGATCAATGAAAGACAATAATGCAAACCTTGAAAACAAAGAGAGGCTAGCTGGTGAGGTAAGCAAAGAATAGAAGACAACTTACTCGAAAGAAGACAACGGCAAACCAAAGTCCGTGCAAGGTCACGTCGAGGTGCATGCGGGTTGTAGGGCATTTGCAAGGTGAGGACATGTTGCAGGTACTTAATCTTTTAAGATTTGAAGGGTGGGAGGTGTAACAATTCAAAATTCGTGGGAGTAGAAAAATTTTAGCCGCCAATTTTTCCCCCTCTGGTAATACACGTCAGTAGAATTGGATATACCAAACAAGTGCACTGTGGCCTAAATGCTTGAAAACACAAATACGTCAAAGGGCACGCTATTGGGATTAGTGCTATGTATTATTAAATGCAATGACCTTTGGCATGCTTATGAGCTATATAGAAAGCAAGTGCATGGAAAAAGAAACAATTCAAAATTGTAAATAGTGTTGGATTTATTAAAATATCTTTTCACATGCACAAATTGTACTTTTTCAACTCCTTCCATTTTAGGGTGAATCTAGATACCAATACCAATAACTATCAATGTTTTAAGACCACCATGCACTAGTCCCAATAGTTTGGATTCCAAATTAATCCATTTTGGTTTTCAACAAATCAAAAAAAAGTTATGGAGCATGGCCTCAAATGGGTATGCATCACTTTAGCACAACATTCGAGGCCCATTAACCCATGCATAATGATCTCATTTAGGTGTGTCCTTGGGTTGAGGAGAAGTTCACGTAGTGTACTTTAGAATGATTACTTGGTTGCATGTATGTATAGAACAAAATTTTGATGTTTTTAAATAAATTGCTATATCCTATACTCTTCAGGATGCATGCTTCACATGCAACATAGCATTTGTAATGCTTTAATGGTTTGGTTTTAAATCCTTATTCCATAATTTTTTGCTCTCATGTTCAATGTGGAATGGTACTACAACTTGAAGACAAAGTTTGCCGAATTCCATTGAGCAATGCATAAGTTATGGGTCATGCAAGATACCCATATATAGAGAAGTCCTAGAACCTCACCAAAAATGGCTACACCCAAGCAAACAATGACTTGTGAGTGATAATCATGATGGTGGATTTTGGGATTTCAATGAAACAATA
Source organism: Dipteris shenzhenensis (assembly GCF_047967505.1). NCBI lineage: Eukaryota > Viridiplantae > Streptophyta > Polypodiopsida > Gleicheniales > Dipteridaceae > Dipteris > Dipteris shenzhenensis. The sequence continues at coordinate 30,616,625 of NC_141612.1, forward strand.
ATGCCTACCCCAATTGCACTATTTTCAATTTGTTGATACCTATATGTGCTTACTGGGTCCATTGAAATAGTGGCTTTGGAACTTGCGTTGAATATTTCCAAAAGGTTCTAATAGTTGGAGGTATGCAAATGTTTCAAGTGCAACAACATAGGCCTTCTTACACATGTAGCAACAGCTTAGGTGGTTCGAGCATTCACCCACTTGAGCTAGTTGCTGGCAATCGATCCCCTCAAGAAGCTCCTTTGCTTTATGGGCCACTATAGGCCACGAGCGGTTGGCCCCTCCTAGTTGGTCGTGGGTGTGTGAGTGGGTGTGTTTGTGTGTGAAAGGGGAAAAAAAAGAATAAATTGTGTCTCATTGTGATATGGAAGGCAAGTGTAGTATGTAATACTATCAATGGATGTAGGGGATGCAAGTCATTTGTTAGTTATGTTAAATTTGTAGATGGGGGGGTGATTTTCAAAGTGTGCTTGTTTTTTTTACTACGAAAATCAAAATTGTATTACGTAGAGATAAAGGAGGATACAAAAAGGAGAATATCATCCTCCTAACTTAGGTAGGCTATCCACTACAAAATAACTACTCATAATAGTTAGTATTGACAATACATGTATGAGCATGTTGTATTAAGAGGCCCTTTATAGTAGCAAATAACCTCAAGGTTACGCAAACGGTTTCTACCTCAACAAAGAGAGAGGCGATACCATGTGTCTTCCTAAAGCCAATCTGTTGCGGTATATATGACCAAAGCACAAACCAACTACCATAGCTCCAAAAAGGACTAATTTAGACATCCCTTGCCTCCTAAGATGGCTTGCATCCAAAAGACTTTTCACCACACTTTTTGAACCTCTAGGCAATATTCCTTGTTAATAACTTTACACAAAGGGCACTGAGGACTCACCACTTAAAATTATTTGGCAATTTGCTATAGCTATATATATTCATGAGATTGCAAAGAAAGCGTAGTTTATGGTAAGAACAATTTCAAGGTCCCTGATATTTTCAAATTAACAGATGTACCAAAAGGGTCCAATCTATGTATTTCTAATTTGAAGCAAACATTTTCTTAAAAACCACACAAATGGAGTCAACCTATTTTTAAATGAGCTACATTTTTTAATCCATGCAAAATGAAATGAATGAAAGGTGAATTTCAAAGGTGGTGTACGGAATCAAGGTTCCAACAAATATACTCATGCATTCATATAAGTTATGAAAACCCTTATCACAATTCATCTATAACCTTCCATAGCATATCATTAAGGTCGCGGATGAAAGAGTGGCTTGGCAAGCAGTGAGGATGACTCAATTCGTCCAAACTTATTACTCTATCATAAGGAGCCAAAGCTATACTACTAGGAAAGATCTCATACATGACAATTGGGAAAGATGTCATACATGACAATTGGGTAGGAAAGGTGATTTGTAAACTTCCACCTATCACTAAAGGCATGTGGAAACGTCCATCTAGTGCTACCCAATAAAGCTCTACGACCTTCACCTCTACCATGGCTGCACAATCCATCCAACTTCTCACTGTCTGGCCTAGCACCTACGGCATCCGGCCCTCGCCTTCAAACAACGAGATCCTCCCCCAGGACCTCTCTAACAAAAGTAAGCTCCTCCTTGATTCTAACTCCATCCATAAGAAAATTCCCGTCCTCATACACAATGGCACACCTGTGCCTGAGTGCTCTATCATCATCCAATACGTTAACGAAGCTTGGCCTTCTTCTGAGGGCAAGGATCTGCTGCCCAAAGATGCTTATGACAAAGCTGTAGCTCGCTTTTGGGCAGATTATGTGGAAAAGAAGGTATGATTCACTCTCTTCCATTTTGTCTTACAAGGGATGCTTTGAAAGACTTCTTGGGTGGTTTAGCTCCTGCTTTTGCATTGGAAGACTATTTCATGAAGCTGTCCTCTACTGTTTGCAGGTGTTTTTCGAAGGCATGATAGGAATTATGAGAACAAAAGGTGAGGAACAAAAGGCGGCTATAGAAGTGGCTATGGAGAGCTTAACCACTCTGGAGGAAGCATTCAAGACAGTGCCAAAGGAGGCTCCTTTCTTTGGAGGAGCCATGATAGGGTACGTGGATATCACATTGGGTCCTCTTGCGAGTTGATATCCAGCAGTTGAAGCTATGGGGAACTTCACAATTCCTTTTGAGGAGAAGTTTCCTCGCCTCCATGCATGGTTGAAAGCCTTCAAGGAGTCCTCACTTGGCCCATGGCTGCCTGACCCGAACAAACTAAAAGAATTTGCCAGGATAAGGTTCGCTTGACCACCAACTCATTATAAAAATGAGAGGATATAGTTGAATAGGGATATTACATGGGATTAATCCATTTTCTAAATCTCTACGTTTTGAGTTATTGTGAGTGGGGAAACTTAGGGGGGCTTCTCCTCTCGAGAGAAATAGGGATGCTTTACTTGAATGTTTTTTTAAGAGGAAATAGTAGTGCTTTCTTCCCTTTGGAGTAACATAAAGATGCAAGGGAAAATGAAGGGCATATCAATAATAAAGAAGTGTCACATCAGTTGTTCTCAAGGATAAGCAAGGATCTTCAAAATTGAGACTCTTAAATTGTATGCTAATATATGGTTGTCTACTTCATAAACTCTAGTTACACTTGAATTTTAGAGTATGAATGGAGTGTGTGATGGAATTTTGTTACAAAAGTACTTCAAACCTTGTTGCTTATTGAAACTTATCTATTTGCAATAAATCTCTTCCTATCCTCTATCTCCCTTTTACCTTTACCCCCGCACCCCCACCCACCTCTCTCTCTCTCTCTCTCTCTCTCTCTCTCTCTCTCTCTCTATGTGTATGTGTATGTGTATGTGTATATGTGTGTGTGTGTGTGTGTGTGTGTGTGTGTGTGTGTGTGTGTCTGTGTGTGTGTGTGTGTGTGTGTGTGTAATTCATCTTTAGAAGAAGTAGGCATTCCTTTTAAGGTTTTACAATGCACATGAAGGTGTCCATTTTTGTATATCATCATGTTATTCTATAATGGGGTAAGAATGACTTCGTATTACATCCACATCATTCTTGATTGAGATCAATAAGGTTCAATTGATTTGATATGATGGTTTACTATAGATATTGTCGAAATGATAGTGAGTAACATCCTTAATTGGCTTAAGCACACATATGTATTAGGAAGTCAACATCGAATTAATCCAAATGTAAACATATTTAAGTGAGTATTTCATTTTAAAATGATCCAAAACATTCTCGAACAAAATGATCCAAAATTTTCTCTATTGCAAATAGCAATTTCTCTTGCTTGTATTTGCTGTTTCAACTACAATCTCTTAGGAAATTATTCTTAAAATGTTTGGAGTACTTCTTATTTTATGTTGTCATTTTGAAACTATGTTCGATCTTGTTTATACCAAAATTTTATAAATCCATATCTCTAGAAAAAGTGAAGTATGAAAATGATATAAAACTTTGTTAGGTAAAGCAAGATAGAAATAACTGTTTACTCATGTTTGGAATGTTGCAGACAATATTGACATTGCCCATATTAATATTCAACCATTCTTTATCTTTTCATGCTCTAATATTATGATTAGGAGCATTTTTTATTTACACTAACAAGAGGCTCTTTTATAGTCCACTTCTCCCGTAGTGGATGGCCCATGCATGGATACATTTGGATCTATTAGAGCAAATTCTACCAAGGAGAGGAAATTACTACAATGTATCGGGCGATTTTTGACAATAATACTGACAAAATGTGTATCAAATAACAAACAAGTTATGCCCATCAAATACTATTGGCACTATGGAATGTAAAAAAACTTTGGTGAGGGAGAATGGGGATTTGCTACCCCATTCTACCCCACCTAAATATAGCATAAAATAGATTAGATCTCTGTAATAAGAAATTAGATTAGATCTGTGTAACAAAAATTAGATCAAATCTATGTATCAAGAACCCTCGAAGGGGCATGAATGTATATTGCAAAATCTATTACAAAATTCCCCTAGAAGGGGCATGAACATTTAATGCTCCATGGCATGAGTACAAATATCCCTCAAAAAAGTATGAAAATGTATACAGTCCTCCAATGCATTAGTACAAAATCCTCCTCAAGGGTGCATGAATGTTTATATAAGGCCATAAAACCAATTACCAGGACTTCCAAAAAGGGCATATGCTATACAACTAATTGAGAAGCTCATAATCGTAATTATGTAGAAACTCGCACTCTATACAAAAAAAAGAGAAATCACTAGCTCTAGTCTATAGCCCTTGTCGATCTCCTCAATCTCTATCGATCTTGAATGCCGAACCTATCTCGTCCTCGCCTCCACCTCCATCAACTCCAAATTCCTCTCTAGCTCTAGATCCCTCTATCCCTCACCCACTTCAAATCCCTCATCCTCTCGATATCCCATGCAACATGAAGGGAAAGGTTTATTAAGTACATCATCATCATACAAGCTTAGAAGAAACAAGCTATATTAAGAAAGTAGGGGTAGACAGGGGGTAGACAAAGACTTACCTCGAACACAGTTGCATCCCAATCGAGATGTACTCCCTCATTGTGATGTACACCTCTGCATTTGTAGCATTTAATCATGATTTTAAAGGGAAAAAAAATTGTGGGGCAAGATGGGACTAAAACAAGCCCCATCCTACCCCACAAATTTTAAATTTTGCTTCTGTAAAATAGTATGACGCATGCCACATGTGACGGGCACCTTCCCCATTTTTCCATAAAAAATTTCAGTTGGAATATTAGAATGTAGTCATGTTTAGAGTGAAACAATAAAAAACAAGCAAATGAGATCATTTGGAATCTTAAAACGTAGTCATGTTTATAGTTAAAACAATCAAAAAAGGACAAATGAGATCATTTTAATGTCAAAATGTGCAAAATACTAGAGTAAAAGAGATTTTCCTCCTCACATTATCTTCCCCGCCCACACCCCTACATTTGAAGTTGTAGGCCACAATTGTATAGAGGTGAATATATGTAGTGTTACAAAAGCACACATTTTTAAGTGTACTAGGTCAATATTAAGTGGAGGTAAAGTGGTTTGGGAAAAAAATCAAAACATGATAAATTCTGAATACGATGTTGTTTCATCTGTAAGCATGTATGAATATATTATGATGCTAGTTGTTAGAGAATCAATCATGGCTAATGATTGTATTGCCAGAAGATGAGCTTCCAAATCTTTACTGGTTCTTGTAGCTTTATATTTGCTACTATTAAAAGTGTTGCTTTATTTCCTAATTTGGATTTTAGATGGTGGCTCACAAGTGTGTATGGTTTTGATTTTCTAAGGTAGCTCACAATGTTCCTCTCTATATATGTTAATGTAGTTTTTCCAATAGCATGTGCCTTATTGTATTGCTTTGCCAATTTGTCACTATTTCCACTCTTTGTCATTCAATTATTAGGATCATAAAAGGTTGGTTATTGCTACTAGGTCAGGTGTTTCATCATATCTATTTTGCATGTTGAATTTGTAAGAGGTCTCTTCTTTGCATAGCTAACTCCTAATTGCCTCTTCATTATCAGATGGACGCTACTCTATTGTTTTCCTTTGTCCCCAGTCTCTTCAACAAAGCAATGAAAGTCACAAATCAGGTTTAGGTCTATATGGTAGCATGGTTCTCAAAGGATGTTGTTTGAAAGGTTTCCTTTTCTTTTGTTAAAAATCTGCCTCATTGAAGCTGTCCTCCAAAATATTCTACCAGCAGTTTGTGCCATTGCTATTCCAAAATCTTCCACTAGTGTTCAATTCTATGATTTTCTCTATTTGTTAGACATCATGGGAGTTCCAAGTCTACAAGCTTCATCAACCTTTAGCTCTAAGTCGATTCTTTATGGTGTAGAAATGCAAGCAAAATCTGATTGATCTATTCATGGGTGACAATAATTACATCTATAAGAATCCAATTTATAGATTTTTTTGCCAAAGTATTTTACTAAGGTTTGTGAGACACTTTCTTTATCTATCACATAGCAATAGTTTTTGGCTAATGTGGTGGCAAATGTTGGTTTCTCTTTGCCTCTATTTTTACTACAAACTTTATTCATTTAGTTATTTGTAAAAATGGTGGTTGTTAAAATGTCAACAGTGGGAAATTTATTTTGGAACATCAAACCGTTTGATGGGGAAGGGTTTCGTACGTAGAAAACTTAGAATAAGTTCCTCTTAATGTAGAAATGGTTGTGGCCATATGTTAGAGTCACCAAGAAAGTAAACATTAGAATTTACAAAGAGGACATAAAAGAGAAAGCATTAGCCATTATAGCTCTAAATCTACACCCCAAGCCCATTGATTTGGTGACAAGGACTATGTGTTCTAGGATTACCTAGAATGAGTTGATTCGATTCTATGGAGTGAGTGCCAAGAACTTTGAATCATTCTCAAAGTAAAATTCTTTATTATATGATTTTCTAAAATGGAAAATTAAGTGATTTTATTTACTGAGCTCCATAGTATAACAACTCAATTGGCCACCAAGATGCAAAAGGTTGAAGAAGAGGACTTAATTGTGCAATGCTCATAAACGGCATGCTTGAACCCTATGATAGCCTTTTCGTGACCTTAAACCATCTCCCCAATCCTTTTTTGGAGAGAATTATTTGTTCTTTGCTTGATGAGGAGAGAAACGGAGAGGGTGCATCTACATCTACTCAAGGTCATGCCAACAAGAAGAAGTTTTTCAATGGTCTCAAATGTAATTATTGCAAAAAGAAGGATCATGATGAGGACAATTGTTTCTTGAAAGATCCTTCTTGAAAAAAAAGTCATAATTGGTGCGAAACATGTCATCTTGCAAGAGATTGCAACAAACCCACGTGAGATGGCCAACTTCATAAGCTCGTTAAATGATAATTCAAATGGAATTCTCTAAGTTAAATGGAACATATATGTTGCAACATTGGAAGTTTTAACACAGTTCTTGCCAATTGCATTGTAATCTTTCACTGAAGGAAGATGAGTACTCACTACTCATCATGTGTGCCATATGTTGGCATTGAGAGGGGATGTTACTCTCTCTCTCTCTCTCTCTCTCTCTCTCTCTCTCTCTCTCTCTATCTCTCTCTCTATCTCTTTGTTCTAGAGCCACTTTCTTTTGTGAACCTCCATGACTTTAAGATTCTTCTCTTTTGCACCACATTTATTCATAGCGTGGTCATAAAGTAGTCATTGATGCTAGTGGTAGGACAAGGAAAAGGGCTTCACATCAAAACATGGAGGTTTGGAAAATCCCCTCTCCCACAAGTGAGACCTTATATAAAGGAAACCCTTACTTAGGTTACTAATCACACATTGAACAAGGTGGTGACCATGGGATGATGGGACATGGAACCATGCACCATGCATGATGGTAATACCTCTCCCATGATCATGCACCTACATAATGACCATGTTATGTAGTCTCTAGACTACCACCCTGAAGAGGTATGACTTAATATGTGCATGTCTAGATCATTCAATATGGGAAATTTTTTTCACTTAGACTTTTGTCATGTAGCTAACTTTTGCCACCTCAAAGCCCACTTACCACATATTCCCCTCTCAAATACATTGATCAAGCTCTTCATTTCCACCTTGCTTGCGACCTTAGATGCCACTTGGACACATGTGTAAGAATATATTTCTATCTAGATACTCGATTGCCATGTCATCATGTCCTTTATTACCATGTCAACTACCGCATAAGTTGTCACATATGCATCTAAAGTATGCAGAATACCTCAATTAATGTATGTGTTCTACATGTATCCTAGGTTGTTGCCATAAGGAGCACCTTGATCAAGGTATTTTGTCCACTTGAGCCTAAGTAGAGGGCCACTCTGGACATGCAATCCTAGGAAGAGTGCCACATGTCATCATCTTGTTGACAATTGTGGTGTCACGGAGCACTATATTGATAGTCAGTGTCAAAAGAGTGGTATGAAGAAAGAAAATGAGATATTGGATGGAGTAGATTGTAAGAATGAGGTGTTGACATGTGGACCTAAGTGAGGATTGGAGATAAGCTCTTAAGGCTATAAGAGAATGTATTTGATCATTGGAAGACAATTTATTGAGGATTGGAGATAAGCTCTTAAGGCTATAAAAGAATGTATTTGATCATTGGCAGACAATTTATTAAGTGTGATCATCTTTCTCTTTCTCTCTCATGGAGTTTCTTGTATACTTTGAGCCCTCATAAATTACATACTCTTATTAGGCTTAGCACGATCCCAAATTCTTGAGATGGGTATCAGAGTAGGATTTGTTTGGATTGTTTTTATTTCATTTTGTAGATGAGAGAAATTTCCATCCATCCCTTTAATCTTTCCATTCATATGTTTCTTTAGAGAGACTCTTAGAGAGTTATCTTCTTTTCTTCTTGTAGATTTTGAGAGTGAAAGAAGAGCTACAATTCAAGAGCTTAAGAGAAACAGAGAGAAGTTCTTTGAGATAATCTATGTTTGAGAGTTTTAGCCTCTACCTAGCCTATGCTCAAGCAGCTCCACACAGCATTGCATCTGCAATAGGCTTCTACAACTATAGCAGATGTAGACATAGGGACTAGACCAATGACAACATGACTTAGATAAAGACTACAAGTAGATCAAGATGCAAGCAACCTAGAAGACCAACACAGTGCATAGACAAAGTAAAAAATAGCACAAGAAGGACATGAACAACCAGACAACATGCTAGTAAAAGAAGCAATGACAAGGGGGGCACATTCATGCAACTAAAGCATGAAAATTAGCAAGGCAATGATTAACAAAAATCAACAACTACAACAATGAAAATGAGACCAAGCATCGAACACAAGGAAGACAACTACACTATGGACTCAAGGCAATGCACAATGATAATGGTATAGCAACAAGCAGGTATCATTGACATACAATAAGAAAGTCCAGCAAACTATATGCTCTGAGCAACAAGAATGAATCAGAAAGAGAAAGGATAAGTACAACATCAAAGAAACAAATTTCAACAACGACAATGTGTAGCCAACATACATAAGGCTCATCAAAGCAACTGCAGGTAGAGCTACAACGCCACACTCTACTTTCATGCAAGCACTAGAGCATTTAAGGAAGCACTCAATAGAGGAACAACGACTCCTACAACTAGGTATTTGACAATAGGTGCAAGCAATAAAAAGAAAAGGGGGAGACCATGCACATCCCCAACTAGGAGCCAAGATAAACACGCACAACAACGCAAGATGACCAAGCAGATACAACAAAGAGAATCTACATCAAGAAATGTATGGGCAAGTACTTTGTGACTTTAATAGAAGGAGACTCCAACAGAAGGACATCTAATAATAGCTAACAGCCCAATAGAATGTCTCCAATGACACAATCTCCAAGGACATGATAAGTCATGTGGCAGTTTGTGACCTCTATTCCTAATCACGATCAAAATAAGGGCTAGGTTTAGTCTTTGGTTAGTATTTTTCCAAGTGGAAATTCCATCCTCGGATACCATGTCATCAGTCTAACCCTTGCTACTGCCATGTGAATGCACACTACCACATCATCTACTGTGCCACCTCATCATCAGCTTGACTCTAAATTCAAAACTTTTGATCCACAAGGAATTTTATCCATAATGTAAAAAGGACAAATAATCAACAAATCAAGCTCTATGGGTTTAGTACAATATATTAGTATTCTTGATTTTTAATAGGCCACAAATGTCTAAGTTCCAAGAAGCAATGTAAGGATAGAAGAAAGATGCTATTGTATGTTTCACTCCTTTTGTCTCTACAAAGAGTGTTGTAATCCACCTCTGAGGCCATATGATGCGCTCATTGTGAAAAGGCAAGTATCTACAAGGCTAGAGTTTCCTAAATGCATAGGGATAGAAAGGAAGAGTGAAGGTTAAATTTGTAATCTCACATTCGACCACCTTGCAATAGCAGTGTTGGCACCAAGAGAGGGTGTTGAGAATTGTGGTGCCATGGAGCACTAGATTGATGATGAGTGGCAAAAGAGTGGTATGAAGAAACAAAGTAGGAGATTGGATGGAGTAGATTGCAGGCATGAGGTGTTGACATGTGGACCTAAGTGAGGATTGGAGATAAGCCTTTGAGGCTATAAAACAATATATTTGATTATTGGAAGACAACTGTCTCTTCCTCTCTCATGGAGTTTCTTGTATATGTTGATCCCCCATAGAGTATACACTCTTCTTGCATTAGACTAGGCTTAGCACAATCAACCAAATTCTTGTATACTTTTAGCCCCCATAAAGTATGCACTGTTCTTGCATTAGACTAGGCTAGCACAATCCCACAGTCTTGACACAATTGATTCACTAATATATCTCGATCAAGAGATGGTTGCCTACTTCTTGCTCTCTCAATTACTCTGTATTATGCTCGTATTATGGTGGGTCATGTATGTTGCATTTTTCTCAAGAGTGCACAAAAGTGGACACCCTTAGTTGTAAACACCCTTATTCACATCTACAATGATTGGGACTACGACACATCTTATTGGTCGTGCCTACATTAATCTTCCCCCTTGGGCACAAAGTACCATCCCCACAATAGCATGACAACAATACATGCCTATCAATAACTTAGGGAAGTAGCTTTAGTAGTACTCAGGTGCAGGTGACATTTGAGCAAGAAGGCTACAACAGTGTTGCAACAATGCATCTACAACAAAGAGCCTCAAAAGCAAAAGGCATGGGAGTTGAGTAGAAGCAAGCGAGCAAGACAGAGGGAGTAGGGCAACAACAATTGGACCAATCCTGTAAACATGTGCATGGCTAGGGATGTGGGCATGAGAATAGTCCATCCCTAGCCTTCAAGGGATCTTGTTGATAAGTCTAGAAAGGTATCCAATTGTGCAAACATTACGAATTTGTGCACGTGTCGTAATCGAATGTACATGACCAAGGTGGTAAGTTGGAGGGCCAGGGTGCTACAAAGTTGAAGCCCATCTAGGTGGCACACAGAAGATGTGTTCATGGGTTCATTTCCCATAAGCAACAAGAAATATTGTTGACAATCTATCATTATACGTTGATGATATTAGCAGGCGTGATGGAGAGAGAAGCAACAAGGGAGGCCTCAACACATATACCTCTCCAGAAGCTAGCAGTTGATATCAACAGACGTTGATACTAACAATGATGGTTGACCACTATGGCATTAATTCATACTCAATCAGGCTCCTCTAATCCTAAGCATTCTTAGTCTAGTCCATCCCATCATCCTAACCTCTAGATCTAATTAGGCCATGAATAGGTTAGTCAATGTCCATGGTGCCGTAGACCTTTAGGCATTGTCCGAATCCCCTCATCTTGTAACATGCATCCTTGGCTGCAAAGTCTAGCTCCATATGAGAGAACATGGTAATATGTAATTTTTATGATTAAGCACTATCCACATAATTTCACTCACATGGTGTATTAAGATTAGGCTAGATTTTGAATAGAACTTGTGCGGGCTCAATGATGGTGCTCTGTCAATTTTAAAAGCTCCATTAAACTATGAATGGATGGATTCCATCATGTTCATAAGTTTAGCTTCAAAGTGCATCAGCCTATGCCTATGGCAATCAATCCATGATCCTTTACAATATTGCGGCTTTCCTCACCTTCTTGTCTTACCTTTAAAAAATCTCTAGTTATTTGCTTTACATGGCAAGGGTGATTTTGTTGTCTATGAAAACAACAACAAGGTGCTAGCCATAAAATGAACCCTCTACGTTGGAGACAATGAATTTCTTGCTATATCAAATCTACCAAAGAAGACCAAACAAATAGAGGCATGCATGCTTTATTTCTATACAATACCAAATGAACGTGAGGGTCAATGTTTACTTAGCATAAGCGAATCGCGAAACTATTTTCGAGCCATTTTGGGGCTGTGATGCGACATGCTTCTAGGTGAATATTTGAATTTTGTGCAGACCCGTGCTCTCACGAGAAATTTTCCCGATGTCATGAACACGCAATGGCATAATAATGAGACGTAATCTTATCATGGTGAATAGTGCAGAGCTCGACACATGGCAATACATGCATTTACTCATGAGCACAGAGACTGTTGCTCTGCCTTTGACCTGACTACATCACATAGCCTTTGCCTTGCCATGTTTGCTTGTGCAGCTTCACCATCTGTCACTGTGCAACCTAATCTTTTGCTATGTTGACCACTGTGCTGGTTCGAGCACAACCATGTTGGCCTGACAATAGTACAAAACTTTTGCCTTGACACCTGTCATTACATAGCTTCGCCATCTATCGCTGCGTAACACAATCTTTTGCTGCACTGACCACCGTGTTGGTTCAAGCAATGATGTGGGCATGGAGAGACCACCACATTGGCATGAAGACCACCGTGGCATGTCAATCTCTAACGAGACCCCTCAAGGTCCATATCCGCAACCACCGCGCTGCATGTTGAAGTTATTTTAGATCTAAACCAAGGAAAATAGTGTTATTTTAGAGATATTTTAGTCGTATTTTTCCTTGTGCAATAAGTTCTCAACCATTGCACATGTTCTTGGAGCTATTTTAGTTCCAAGCTAAGGAAAATGTAGACATTTACAATTTTGTATAGTTTCCTTGTAACCACCGCATTGGTTGTTGGAGTTATCATAGTTCTAAAGCACCGCGCTAGTTATTGGAGCCATTTTCACTACAGGAAGAACAGTTTTTTCAACAATTTCTTGTGCAACAATCCCTATGGTTGCATTAAAATGTAAACAAGGGCAGAAATATGCCATTTGTTCTTCATTAGAGCCACTTTCACTACCGAAGTAGTTACACCCAACAATAGTTTTGGTGATAATGGTACTACATTGAAATTGAAACAAAAGAAATTACATCCGATAGTTTTTGCGATCATAGTATTACATCGAAATTGAAACAAATGAATTACATCCGAAGCAAACACTTAACAAAACAGATTACATAGCACTTTGTTTTTGTGACACTTCTTTAAGCACTTGTCAACACCACCATTGTCGTAGGACTAAGTGTCACTTTTTGCCCTTGTTAGCACTTTCTTACACTTTTGACCTATTGCCTTGTATGCAGGGGACAATACGAGCACCTTGTAGAGCTATGGTAGGTAGGAATTTTTACAATTTTGACTTGGAACTCCTCGTTTGCAGGGGACAATACGAGCACCTCGTAATTGAAATAACCTTTTTCATAGCAACTTCAAAAGTCAAGGCATTAGAAAAGGGAGCTCAATCAGCACAACGTTTGACAACGAACAGGGAACTCAATATGGTGGTGAGCTCTAGCACACTGGCAGTCTGACACATGATCTCAGTGTGTTAGATCTGATCACCAAGTTGAGTTCCTTCCATAGTGCAAAAGGTTGTGCACAATTACGAGAGGCTCAACACCAAGTTGCTCAAGTTCTCTCCCAGTGCCTTATAGAACAACGACAACTTGTTTCCCTTGGCTCTCCATCCTATAACATGGTTGGTCATGAGGTTTTTATTTCAAGTCTTTCAAGGAATTGCCTTCATCATAGCAACTTCTTTCAAGGCACTGGCAGGGTTATCAAAGAATTGCTTCTTTCAAGGCACTGGCAGAGAGAACTCAACTTGGCGGTGAGCCCAATCGAGTAGAACATTCGACAATGGTGGTTAGGGAACTCAATCTGGTGGTGAGCTCCAACACATTGATGCATGCTCTCAATGTGTTACATCTTATCACCAAGTTGAGTTCTCCTTCCCTAGTGCCAAAGGTTGTGCTCAATTACGAGAGTCTCATCACCAAGGTGAGTTCTTTGCCAGTCCCTGATGGAATGTTTCCCTTGGCTCCCCATCCTACAACTCCCTTGGTCATGGCTATGGCTGGTGGAGTGTTGCAGGATGGAGAGCCAAGGCAAACAATGGATCCCATGACTCAGGTAGCATTATGAAGGGGCATCAAGGTTGCAGTAGAAGATTCATCATAGGGGTAGAAGGGGGAGCGTGGAAGTCTCATTCCAACTCAATGCTAATCTGAGCCTATGAATTAGATGGTCCCTCATGCACAATCATTGTTATGATAGTTCGATTCCGACTGAATGCTAATTTGAACCTATGAATTATATGGTCCCTCATGCACAATCATTGTCACTAAAACAAGCTCAGTGGTTGTTTGGAATTAGTATACTGTTTGGGATTTACATTTTCCCTTGTTTGGGATTTATTGATTGGGACGGTGGTTGTTTGGGATTTACCAAAGGTTATATTTTGTGGGGGTTTTAGGTAATTCTAAACCAATAAAAATGCATTTCGTTGCTAGTGCCTACCTCCTCTAGCTAGTGCCTACCTCCTCTAGCCGTAATTGGTGTTTGAGCTGACCCAATCACAATTGCATGATGTTCCAACCACCAAGCTGGTTTAGGACAATCACATTAAGTCCAAGCCAACTTGCCTCTGGTGTTTGAACTGAACCAGCCACATGGTTGCATGATATTCCAACCACTAGGTTGGTTTAGGTCAATCACATAATTGGTGTTTGAGCTGACCCAACCATGATTGCATGATGTTCCAACCACCGAGTTGGTTTAGGAGAATCACATTAAGTCCAAGCCAACTTGGTTCTAGTGTTTGAGATGAACCAGCCACACGGTTGCATGATATTCCAACCACCAAGCTGGTTTAGGACAATCACATTAAGTCCAGGCCAGCCTAATAAACTATCCCAAAGCTCAATCACAAACAACCACTGGGCTAGTTTAGGCAACCACTGACCTGCATTGTATCAAGCATGTGTATGATGTGCTCATCAAACATCTTGTATCCCGTCTACTTTCTACAGATGTCCTTGTTATTTGGATAAACTCTCGAGAGATGCACAAAGAGAGGAAGCAATGCCTGATCATCCCGATCCAACTAGTCTATGGGCTTCAACAAAACACAAGAAAAGAAGAGAGAGCCTAAGTGCAGAAGTCATTGCAATAGTGGTGACGTTTTGGCATGAAAATACAAGGTGTCGGTAGGGTTGTCACTCTATGAACTTTAGAGTGTAGGCTAAAGGTTGTGAACTCCTAATTGCCTCTTCATTATCAGATGGACGCTACTCTATTGTTTTCTTTTGTCCCCAGTCTCTTCAACAAAGCAATAAAAGTCACAAATCGGGTTTAGGTCTATATAGTATCATGGTTCTCAAAGGATGTTGTTTGAAAGGTTTCCTTTTCTTTTGTTGAATGTGCCTCATTGAAGCTGTCCTCCAAAATATTCTACCAGCAGTTTGTGCCATTGCTATTCCAAAATCTTCCACTAGTGTTCAATTCTATGATTTTCTCTATTTGTTAGACATCATGGGATTTCTAGGTCTACAAGCTTCATCAACCTTTAGCTCTAAGTTGATTCTTTATGGTGTAGAAACGTAAGCAAAATCTGATTGATCTATCCGTGGGTGACAATGTTTACGTCTATAAGAATGCAATTTATAGATTTCTTTGCCAAAGTATTTTACTAAGGTTTGTGAGACACTTTCTTTATCTATCACATAGCAAAAGGCTAATCACTTATTTAAGGTTCTAAAGTAAGTCAACTCTATCATTGACTGAGCTTTTTTGCAAATTTTTTTCAAGGCATTTAAAGGGCTAATGTGGTGGCAAATGTTGGTTTCTCTTTGCCTCTATTTTTACTATAAACTTTATTCATTTAGTTATTTGTAAAAATGGTGGTTGTTAAAATGTCAACAATGGGAAATTTATTTTAGGAACATCAAACCGATTGATGGGGAACATCAAGGAAAAGGACTTCACATCAAAACATGGAGGTTTGGAAAATCCCCTCTCCCACAAGTGAGACCTTATATAAAGGAAATCCCTAACTTAGCTTACTAATCACACATTGAACAAGGTGG
Organism: Dipteris shenzhenensis; assembly: GCF_047967505.1. Classification (NCBI taxonomy): domain Eukaryota; kingdom Viridiplantae; phylum Streptophyta; class Polypodiopsida; order Gleicheniales; family Dipteridaceae; genus Dipteris; species Dipteris shenzhenensis. Next base: position 30,632,466 of record NC_141612.1, read on the forward strand.
TGGCCATGGGATGATGGAACATCGAACCATGCACCATGCATGATGGTAATGCCTCTCCCATGATCATGCACCTGCATAATGACCATGTTATGTAGTCTCTAGACTACCACCCTGAAGAGGTATGACTTGATATGTGCATGTCTAGATCATTCAATATGGGAAACTTAGACTTTTGTCATGTAGGTAACTTTTGCCACCTCAAAGCCCACTTACCAGATATTCCCCTCTCAAATACATTGATCAAGCTCTTCATTTCCACCTTGCTTGCCACCTTAGATGCCACTTGGTCACATGTGTAAGAATATATTTCTATCTAGATACTCAATTGCCATGTCATCATGTCCTTTATTACCATGTCAACTACCACATAAGTTGTCACATATGCATCTAAAGGATGCAGAATACCTCAATTAATGTATGTGTCCTTTATGTATCCTAGGTTGTTGCCATAAGGAGCATCTTGATCAAGGTATTTTTTCCACTTGAGCCTAAGTAGAGGGCCACTTTGGACATGCAATCCTAGGAAGAGTGCCACATGTCATCATCTTGTTGACAATTGTGGTGTCACGAAGCACTATATTGATAGTCACTGTCAAAAGAGTGGTATGAAGAAAGAAAATGAGATATTGGATGGAGTAGATTGTAATAATGAGGTGTTGACATGTGGACCTAAGTGAGGATTGGAGATAAGCTCTTAAGGCGATAAAAGAATGTATTTGATCATTCGAAGACAATTTACTGAGGATTAGAGATAAGCTCTTAAGGCTATAAAAGAATGTATTTGATCATTGGCATCTTGTCTCTTTCTCTCTCATGGAGTTTCTTGTATACTTTGAGCCCTCATAAATTACATACTCTTATTAGGCTTAGCACGACCGCACATTCTTGAGATGGGTATCAGAGTAGGTTTTGTTTAGGAGTGTTTTTATTTCATTTTGTTGATGAGAGAAATTTCCATCCATCCCTTTAATCTTTCCATTCATATGTTTCTTTAGAGAGACTCTTAGAGAGTTATCTTCTTTTCTTCTTGTAGATTTTGAGAGTGAAAGAAGACCTACAATTCAAGAGCTTAAGAGAAAGAGAGAGAAGTTCTTTGAGATAATCTATGTTTGACATTTTTCAAACCTTTATTTTGAGAGAGATATTAGCCTCTACCTAGCCCATGCTCAAGCAGCTCCACACAGCATTGCATCTCCAATAGGCTTCTACAACTATAGCAGATGTAGACATAGGGACTGCCAAAGGTTCGACCAGTGACAACACGACTTAGATAAAGACTACAAGCAGATCAAGATGCAAGCAACCTAGAAGATCAACACAGTGCATAGACAAAGTAAAAAATAGCACAAGAAGGACATGAACAGCCAGACAACATGCTAGTAAAAGAAGCAATGACAAGGGGGGCACATTCACACAACTAAAGCGAGTAAATTAGCAAGGCAACGAGCAACAAAAATCAACAACTACAACAATGCAAATGAGACCAAGAAACGCACATGTCTAACTTCAATGACCTCAACACAGCCCATCAACTAAGGAGCAATCGTACACAAATGTCTAAGTTCCAAGAAGCAACGTAAGGATAGAAGAAAGATGCTATTGTATGTTTCACTCCTTTTGTTTGTACAAAGAGTGTTGTAATCCACCTCTGAGGCCATATGATGCACTCATTGTGAAAAGGAAAAGTATCTACAAGGCTATAGATTCCTAAACCTGTAGGGATAGAAAGGAAGAGTGAAGGATAAATTTGTACTCTCACATCCGAGCACTAGAGTGATGATGAGTGGCAAAAGAGTGGTATGAAGAAAGAAAGTAGGAGATTGGATGGAGTAGATTGCAGGCATGAGGTGTTGACATGTGGACCTAAGTGAGGATTGGAGATAAGCCTTTGAGGCTATAAAACAATATATTTGATTATTGGAAGACAACTGTCTCTTCCTCTCTCATGGAGTTTCTTGTATATGTTGAGCCCCCATAGAGTATACACTCTTCTTGCATTAGACTAGGCTTAGCACAATCAACCAAATTCCTGTATACTTTTAGCCGCATAAAGTATACACTCTTCTTGCATTAGACTAGGCTAGCACAATCCCACATTCTTGACACAATTGATTCACTAATATATCTCGATCAAGAGATGGTTGCCTACTTCTTGCTCTCTCAATTACTCTGTATTATGCTCGTATTATGGTGGGTCACGTATGCTGCATTTCTCTCAAGAGTGCACAAAAGTGGACACCCTTAGCTGTAAACACCCTTATTCACATCTACAATGATTGGGACTATGACACATCTTATTGGTCATGCCTACATTAATCTTCCCCCTTGGGTACAAAGTACCATCCCCACAATAGCATGACAACAATACATGCCTATCAATAACTTAGGGAAGTAGCTTTAGTAGTACTCAGGTGCAGGTGACATTTGAGCAAGAAGGCTACAATAGTGTTGCAACTATGCATCTATAACAAAGAGCCTCAAAAGCAAAAGGCATGGGAGTTGAGTAGAAGCAGGCGAGCAAGACAGAGGGAGTAGGGCAACAACAATTGGACCAATCCTATAAACATGTGCATGGCTAGGGATGTGGGCATGAGAATAGTCCATCCCTAGCCTTCAAGGGATCTTGTTGATAAGTCTAGAAAGGTATCCAATTGTGCATACATTACGAATTTGTGCACGTGTTGTAAGCGAATGTACATGACCAAGGTGGTAAGTTGGAGGGCCAGGGTGCTACAAAGTTGAAGTCCATCTAGGTGGCACACAGAAGATGTGTTCATGGGTTCATTTCCCATAGGCAACAAGAAATATTGTTGACAATCTATCATTATACGTTGATGATATTAGGAGGCGTGATGGAGAGAGAAGCAACAAGGGCCCCAACACATATACCTCTCCAGAAGCTAGCAGTTGATATCAATAGATGTTGATACTAACAATGATGGTTGACCACTATGGCATTAATTCATACTCAATCAGGCTCCTCTAATCCTAAACATCCTTAATCTAGTCCATCCCATCATCCTAACCTCTAGATCTAGTTAGACCATGAATAGGTTAGTCAATGTCCATGGTGCCGTAGACCTTTAGGCATTGTCCGAATCCCCTCATCTTGTAACATGCATCCTTGGCTACAAAGTCTAGCTTCATATGAGAGAACATGGTAATATGTAATTTTTATGATTAAGCACTATCCACATAATTTCACTCACATGGTGTATTAAGATTAGGTTAGATTTTGAATAGAACTTGTGTGGGCTCAATGATGGTGCTCTATCAATTTTAAAAGCTCCATTAAACTATGAATGGATTGATTCCATCATGTTCATAAGTTTAGCTTCAAAGTGCATAAGCCTATGCCTATGGCAATCAATCCATGATCCTTTACAATATTACGGCTTTCCTCACCTTCTTGTCTTACCTTTAAAAAATCCCTAGTTATTTGCTTTACATGGCAAGGATGATTTTGTCATCTATGAAAACAACAACAAGGTGCTAGCCATAAAATGAACCCTCTACGTTGGAGACAATGAATTTCTTGCGATATCATATCTACCAAAGAAGACCAAACAAATAGAGGCATGCATGCTTTAATTCTATACAATACCAAATGAACGTGAGGGTCAACGTTTGCTTGGAATAATCCAATCGTGGAACTATTTTCGGGCCATTTTGGGGCCGTGATGCGATGTGCTTCTAGGTGAATATTTGAATTTTGCACAGACCCGCGCTTTCCTGATGTCCTAAATGTGCAATGGCATAATAACGAGATGCAATCTTATCATGGTCAATAGTGCAGATTGACACATGGCACTATATGCATTTACTCATGAGCACAGAGACTGTTGCTCTGCCTTTGACCTGACTACATCACATAGCCTTTGCCTTGCCATGTTTGCTTGTGCAGCTTTGCCATCTGTCATTGTGCAAAATAATCTTTTGCTATGCTGACCACCGTGCTGGTTCGAGCACAACCACGTTGGCCTGACAATAGCACAAAACTTTTGCCTTGACACCTGCCATTATGCAGCTTCGCCATCTATCACTGCGTAACACAATCTTTTGCTGCGCTGACCACCGTGTTGGTTCAAGCAATGATGTTGGCATGGAGAGACCACCACGTTGGCATGAAGACCACCGTGGCATGTCAATCTCTAACAAGACCCCTCAAGGTCCATATCCGCAACCACCGCGCTGGATGTTGAAGCTATTTTAGTTCTAAACCAAGGAAAATAGTGTTATTTTAGAGATATTTTAGTCGTATTACTCTGTGTGCAATAATTTCTCAACCACTGCACACGTTCTTAGAGATATTTCAGTTTCAAGCTAAGCAAAATGTAGACATTTACAATTTCGTATAGTTTCCTTGTAACCACTGCATTTGTTGTTGGAGTTATCATAGTTCTAAAGCACTGCGCTAGTTATTGGAACCATTTTCACTACAGTAAGAACAGTTTTTTCAACAATTTCTTGTGCAACAATCCCTATGGTTGCATGAAAATGTAAACAAGGGCAAAAATATGCCATTTGTTCTTCATTAGAGCCACTTTCACTACTGAAGTAATTACAACCAACAATAGTTTTGGCGATAATGGTACTTGATTGAAATTGAAACAAAAGAAATCACATTAAGAAATTACATCCGATAGTTTTTGCGATTATAGTATTACATCGAAATTGAAACAAAATAAATTACATCTGAAGCAAACATTTAACAAAACAGATTACATAGCACTTTGTTTTTATGACACTTCTTTAAGCACTTGTCAACACCACCATTGTGTAGGACTGTCACTTTTTGCCCTTGTTACCACTTTCTTACACTTTTGACCTGGTGCCTTGTATGCAAGGCACAATATGAGCACCTCGTAGAGCTATCGTAGGGAAAATTCTCTTACAATTTTGACCTGGAACTCCTCGCATGCAGGGGACAATACGAGCACCTCGTAATTAAAATAACCTTTTTCATAGCAGCTTCAGAAGTCAAGGCATTGGAAAAGGGAACTCAACTTGGAGGTGAGCTCAATCGAGCACAACATTCGACAACGAACAGGGAACTCAATATGGTGGTGAGCTCCAGCACAATGATAGTCTGACGCATGATCTCAGTGTGTTAGAGCTGCTGATCACCAAGTTGTGTTCCTTCCATAGTGCGGATGGTTGTGCACAATTACGAGAGGCTCAACACCAAGTTGAGTTCTCTCCCAGTGCCTCACAGAAGAATGACAACTCGTTTCCCTTGGCTCCCCATCCTATAACATGGTTGGTCATGAGGTTTTTATTTCAAGTCTTTCAAGGAATTGCCTTCATCATAGCAACTTCTTTCAAGGCACTGGCAGGGTTATCAAAGAATTGCTTCTTTCAAGGCACTGGCAGAGAGAACTCAACTTGGCGGTGAGCCCAATCGAGTATAACATTCGACAATGGTGGTCAGGGAACTCAATCTGGTGGTGAGCTCCAACACACTGATGCATGATCTCAATGTGTTACATCTTATCACCAAGTTGAGTTCTCCTTTCCTAGTGCCCAAGGTTGTGCTCAATTACGAGAGTCTCATCACCAAGGTGAGTTCTCTGCCAGTGCCTGATGGAATGATGTTTCCCTTGGCTCCCCATCCTACAACTCCCTTGGTCATGGCTATGGCTATTGGAGTGTTGCAGGATGGAGATCCAAGGCAAACAATGGATCCCATGACTCGGGCAGCATTATGAAGGGGCATCAAGGTTACAGCAGAAGATTCTTTAGAGGGGTAGAAGGGGGAGCATGGAAGGGTGTAAGAGACAAATTTTCCTGGGTGAGGTGAATTGTTTCTCTACCCTTAAGGCCTTTATATAGCTAGACTTGCCACCCTCCCACTCTTTCCCCCTTCATTTCTTGTGTCAGTTGTGCAACTCTAGGTTCCTATCGCTACTAAGAGCACACAAACCACCAGCTCGATTTTGCTGGTAGCCTAGCCTAGCGTAGGCAGCCATCTACATCATTGCATGTAGGAGGAATATAGATTTCCCAAGAGTGTCATTCCCAAGATGGTCATATTGCATGAGGAACTGTGGGAAGGCCTTCAATACTATAAGAACCCACAGTTTGCGAAGTGTCGAGCCTGCGTCTTGGAATCCTTGCGTAAACATAAAGTCCTTCAAAGATCTCGAACTTTATCTCTTGGAATCTGTATATATATTACCCAGGACTTTTTTAGGGGTTGACCACCCCTCTAATAGAGTCGGCTTTTTGATAGAACTCGAGTTAAGAAATAAATTGTCTTCTTTTTTTTTTTTTAAAGTAAATTGTCTCTGTATTTAGATACGATGGTGGTCTCTTTTCAAAATGTAGAAGACTAAAACTTGGTTGTATACTACTTGGGTATATAACTTTAGGGGCTGACTATACATTTGGCTTTTCTATATAACTTCAGTTTTAAAGCAATAATTCACCATTTATACATCCTTGGATACGATTGCTTCACTCAACTGGACCTAATAATTTAAAAATGTTGCATTTAGTTGGATTCAAAGGTTCTATTTTCTTATGACCGCTTCACTCATGACATGCGATTAGATGGTAATTCTAGTCGTGTGATATGTTCTTACAGTCTATCTCAGCTTAATGCTAGTTCTCATTCTAAACTATTGTTATTATAGCCTGATAAATTGACAAAATGCTAATCTAAGCTTGTGAACTAGATGCAAAGTCATTATTATTATAGTCTCATTCTGGCTCAATGCTAATCTGAGCCTGTGAAATAGATGGTCCCTCATACACAGTCATTGTTATGATAGTCTGATTCCGCCTGAATGCTAATCTGAACCTATGAATTAGATGGTCCCTCATGCACAGTCATTGTCACTAAAACAAGCTCGGTGGTTGTTTGGGATTAGTATACTGTTTGGGATTTACATTTTTCCTTGTTTGGGATTTATTGATTGGGATTTACTGAAACAAGCACGATGGTTGTTTGGGATTTACTAAAGGTTATATTCTGTGGGGGTTTCAGGTAATTCTAAACCAATAAAAATGCATTTCGTTGCTAGTGCCTACCTCCTATGGCCAGTGCCTACCTCCTTTAGACGTATTTAGTGTTTGAGCTGACCCAATCACAATTGCATGATGTTCCAACCACCGAGCTGGTTTAGGACAATCTTATCAAGTCCAAGCCAACTTGGCTATGGTGTTTGAATTGAACCAGCCACATGGTTGCATGATATTCCAACCAAGGTTGGTTTAGGACAATCACATAGCTGGTGTTTGAGCTGACCCAACCATGATTGCATGATGTTCCAACCACCCAGCTGGCTTAGGACAATCACATTAAGTCCAAGCCAACTTAGTTCTGGTGTTTGAGCTGAACCAGCCACACGGTTGCATGATATTCCAACCACCGGGCTGGTTTAAGACAATCACATTAAGTCCATGCCAACCTAATAAACTATCCCAAAGCTCAATCACAAACAACCACTGGGCTGGTTTAGGCAACCACTGACCTGCATTATATCAAGCATGTGTATGATGTGCTCATCAAACATCTTGTATCCCGTCTGCTTTCTACAGATGTCCTTGTTATTTGGAGAAACTCTCGAGAGATGCACGAAGAGAGAAAGCAATGCCTGATCATCCCGATCCGAGTAGTATATGGGCTTCAACAGAATGCAAGAAAAGGAGAGATAGCCTAAGTGCAGAAGTCATTGCAAAAGTGGTGACGTTTTGGGAGCATTTTGGCATGAAAATACAAGGTGTCGGTAGGGTTGTCACTCTTTGAACTTTAGAGTGTATGCTAAAGGTTGTGAAGACTCAAGAATGGTATTTACCTGAATGGCCTGATGTTGCTTCCTCAAATGCTACCACCAATCATGACATCACAACTCGTTTTCTTCACTCTGATGGCAATGATCGAATTTGTGCATCTGCAACAGCTGCTTCCTGTGGCTACTCTGCAAGGAGTCTTATGTTCCTTGTGCCCTGACCAAGCTTTTCAGCTTTTCTATCTCACAGCCTCTGTTTGCTTCTCTTGTAAGCCATGGCGAGCTGCATGTTGCCATGGTGACGATCAATGCAAGACAATAATGCAAACCAAAACAAAGAGAGTCTAGCTGGTGAGGTAAGCAAAGAATAGAAGACAACTTACTCGAAAGAAGACAACGGCAAACCAAAGTCTACGCAAGGTCACGTCGAGGTGCATGCGGGTTGCAGGGCATTTGCAAGGTGAGGATAGGTTGCAGGTACTTAATATTCTAAGATTTGATGTGCGGGAGGTAAAAATTCAAAATTGGTGGAAGTAGCAAAATTTTAGCTGCCAATTTATCCTCCTCTAGCGATACACGTCAACAGAATTGGATATACCAAACAAGTGCACTGTGGCCTAAAATGCTTGAAAACACAAATACGCCAAAGGTCACGCTATTGGGTTTGGTGCTGTGTATTATTAAATGCAATGACCTTTGGCATGCTTATGAGCCATATAGAAAGCAAGTGCATGGAAAAAGAAACAATTCAAAATTGTAAATAGTGTTGGATTTATTTAAATATCCTTTCACATGCACAAATTGTACTTTTTCAACTCCTTCCATTTTAGGGTAAATCTAGATACCAATACCAATAACTATCAATGTTTTAAGACCACCATGCACTAGTCCCAATAGTTTGGATTCCAAATTAATCCATTTTGGTTTTCAACAAATCAAAAAAAAGTTATGGAGCGTGCCCTCAAATGGGTATGCATCACTTTAGCACAACATTAGAGGCCCATTAACCCATGCATAATAATCTCATTTAGGTGTGTCCTTGGGTTGAGGAGAAGTTCACGTAGTGTAGTTTAGAATGATTACTTGGTTGCATGTATGTATAGAACAAAATTTTGATGTTTTTGAATAAATTGCTATATCCCATAGTCTTCAGGATGCATGCTTCACATGCAACATAGCACTTGTAATGCTTTAACAGTTTGGTTTCAAATCCTTATTCCATAATTTTTTACTCTCATGTTCAAGTTTGGAATTTGTACTACAACTTGAAGACAAAGTTTGCCGAATTCCATTGAGCAATGCATAAGTTTTGGGTCATGCAAGATACCCAAGCAAACAATGACTCGTGAGTGATAATCATGATGGTGGATTTTGGGATTTCAATAATGCCTACCCCAATTGCGCTATTTTCAATTTGTTGATACCTATATGTTCTTACTAGGTCCATTGAAATAGTGGCTTTGGAACTTGCGTTGAATATTTCCAAAAGGTTCTAATAGTTGGAGGTATGCAAATGTTTCAAATGCAACAACATAGGCCTTCTTACACATGTAGCAACAGCTTAGGTGGTTCGAGCATTCACCCGCTTGAGCTAACTGCCGACAATCGATCCCCTCAAGAAGCTCCTCTGCTGTATGGGCCACTATAGGCCACGAGCGGTTGGCCCCTCCTAGTTGGTCGTGCGTGTGTGAGTGGGTGTGTTTGTGTGTGAAAGGGGAAAAAAAAGAATAAATTGTCTCATTATGATATGGAAGGGAAGTGTAGTATGTAATACTATCAATGGATGTAGGGGATGCAAGTCATTTGTTAGTTATGTTAAATTTGTAGATGGGGGGGTGATTTTCAAAGTGTGCTTGTTTTTTTTTGCTACGAAAATCAAAATTGTATTACGTAGAGATAAAGGAGGATACAAAAAGGAGAATATCAGCCTCCTAACTTAGGTAGGCTATCCACTAGAAACTACTCATAATACTTAGTATTGACAATACATGTATGAGCATGTCGTATTAAGAGGCCCTTTATAGTAGAAAATAACCTCAAGGTTATGCAAACGGTTTCTACCTCAACAAAGAGAGAGGCGATACCATGTGTCTTCCTGAATTCAATCTGTTGCAGTATATATGACCAAAGCACAAACCAACTGCCATAGCTCCAAAAAGGACTCATTTAGACATCCCTTGCCCCCTAAGATGGCTTGCGTCCAAAAGACTTTCCGCCACACTTTTCGAACCTCTAGGCAATCCCAAAGTGAGATTCCTTGTTAATAACTTTACACAAAGGGCATTGAGGACTCACCACTTAAAATTATTTGGCAATTTGCAATAGCTATATATATTGATGAGATTGCAAAGAAAGCGAAAAACAATTTCAAGGTCCTTGATATTTTCAAATCAACAGATGTACCAAAAGGGCCCAATCTATGTATTTCTAGTTTGAAGCAAACATTTTCTTAAAAACCACACAAATGGAGTCAACCTATTTTTAAATGAGCTACATTTTTTAATCCATTCAAATGAAACAGCGAGGATGACTCAATTCGTTCAAACTTATTACTCTATCATAAGGAGCCGAAGCTACACTACTAGGAAAGATGTCATACATGACAATTGGGAAAGATGTCATACATGACAATTGGGCAGGAAAGGTGATTTGTAAACTTCCACCTATCACTAAAGGCGTGTGGAAACGTCTATCTAGCGCTAACGTCCATCTAGCGCTACCCAATAAAGCTCAGCATTTCGTAAGGACTACCACCTTCACGTCTACCATGGCTGCACAATCCGTCCAACTTCTCACTGTCTGGCCTAGCCCGTACGGCATCCGAGCCCAGCTCGCCCTCGCCTTCAAACATATCTCCTACGAGATCCTCCCCCAGGACCTCTCTAACAAAAGTAAGCTCCTCCTCGAGTCTAACCCCGTCCATAAGCAAATTCCCGTCCTCATACACAATGGCACGCCTGTGCCTGAGTCCTCTATCATCGTCCAATACGTTGACGAAGCTTGGCCTTCTCCCGACGGCAAGGATCTGCTGCCTAAAGACGCTTATGACAAAGCTGTAGCTCGCTTCTGGGCAGATTATGTGGAAAAGAAGGTACGATTCACTCTCTTCCGTTTTGTCTTACAAGGCATGCTTTCAAAGACTTCTTGGGTGGTTTAGCTCCTGCTTTTGCATTGGAAGACTGTTTCATGAAGCTGTCCTCTACTGTTTGCAGGTGTTTTTCGAAGGCATGATAAGAATTTTGAGAACAAAAGGCGAGGAACAAAAGGCGGCTATAGAAGTGGCTATGGAGAGCTTAACCACTCTGGAGGAAGCATTCAAAACAGTCCCAAAGGAGGCTCCGTTCTTTGGAGGAGCCACGGTAGGGTACGTGGATATCACATTGGGTCCTCTTGCGTGTTGGTATCCAGCAGTTGAAGCTATGGGGAACTTCACAATTCCTTTTGAGGAGAAGTTTCCTCGCCTCCATGCCTGGTTGAAAGCCTTCAAGGAGTCCTCACTTGGCCCATGTCTGCCTGACCCGGAGAAACTAAAAGAATTTGCCAGGATAAGGTTCGCTTGACCACCAACTCATTATAAAAATGAGAGGAATTAGTTGAATAGGGATATTACATGGGATTAGTCCATTTTCTAAATCTCTACGTTTTGAGTTATTGTGAGTGGGGAAACTTAGGGGGGCTTCTCCTCTCGAGAGAAATAGGGATGCTTTACTTGATTGTTTTTTTAAGAGGAGATAGTAGTGCTTTCTTCCCTTCAGAGTAACATAAAGATGCAAGGGAAAATGAAGGGCATATCAATAATAAAGAAGTGTCACATCAATTGTTCTCAAGGATAAGCAAGGATCTTGAAAATTGAGACTCTTAAATTGTATGCTAATATATGGTTGTCTACTTCATAAACTCTAGTTACACTTGAATTTTAGAGTATGAATCGAGTGTGTGATGGAATCTTGTTACAAAAGTACTTCAAACCCTGTTGCTTATTGAAACTTATCTATTTGCAATAAATCTCTTCCTATCCTCTATCTCCCTTTTACCTTACCCCCCCCCCCCCCCCCCTGCACCCCCACCCACCACTCTCTCTCTCTCTCTCTCTCTCTCTCTCTCTCTCTCTCTCTGTGTGTGTGTGTATGTGTATGTGTATGTGTATGTGTATGTGTATGTGTATGTGTATGTGTATGTGTGTGTGTGTGTGTATAATTCATCTTTAGAAGAAGTAGGAATTCCTTTCAAGGTTTTACAATGCACATGAAGGTGTCCATTTTTGTATATCATCATGCTATTCTATAATGGGGTAAGAATGACTTCGTATTACATCCACATCATTCTTGATTGAGATCAATAAGGTTCGATTGATTTGATACGATGGCTTACTATAAATATTGTTGAAATGATAGTGAGTAACATCCTTAATTGGCTTAAGCACACATATGTATTAAGAAGTCAACATCGAATTAATCCAAATGTAAACATATTTAAGTGAGTATTTCATTTTAAAATGATCCAAAACATTCTCGATCAAAATGATCCAAAATTTTCTCTATTGTAAATAACAATTTCTCTTTGCTTGTATTTGCTGTTTCAACTACAATCTCTTAGGAAATTACTCTTAAAATGTTTGGAGTACTTCTTATTTTATGTTGTCATTTTGAAACTTCTTAAAATGTTTGGAGTACTTCTTATTTTATGTTGTCATTTTGAAACTATGTTCGATCTTGTTTATACCAAAATTTTATAAATCCATATCTCTAGAAAAAGTGAAGTATGAAAAAGATATAAAACTGTGTTAGGTAAAGCAAGATAGAAATAATTGTTTACTCATGTTTGGAATGTTGCAGACAAGATTGACATTGCCCATATTAATATCTAACCATTCTTTATCTTTTCATGCTCTAATATTATGATCAGGAGCATTTTTAATTTACACTAACAAGAGGCTCTTTTATAGTCCACTTCTCCCGGAGTGGATGGCCCATGCATGGATACATTTGGATCTATTAGAGCGAATTCTACAAGGAGAGGAAATTATTACAATGTATCGGGCGATTTTTGACAATAATACCGACAAAATGTGTGTCAAATAAACAAAAAAATTCCTAAGTATAGAAGGATCAATATCTTTGCATATATCTATGGGAAGGATACTATCGGTATAGGCATTGGGAATTAGTATAAAATGCACAAAAAATACTCAAAATTGAGCTGACCCAATCACAATTGCATGATATTCGGACCACCGAGCTGGTTTAGGACAATCACATTAAGTCCAAGCCAACTTGGCTATGGTGTTTGAACTGAACCAACCACATGGTTGCATGATATTCCAACCAAGGTTGGTTTAGGACAATCACATAGCTGGTGTTTGAGCTGACCCAACCATGATTGCATGATGTTCCAACCACCAAGCTGGCTTAGGACAATCACATTAAATCCAAGCCAACTTGGTTCTGGTGTGTTTGAGCTGAACCAGCCACACAGTTGCATGATATTCCAACCACCGGGCTGGTTTAGGACAATCACATTAAGTCCATGCCAACCTAATAAACTATCCCAAAGCTCAATCACAAACAACCACTGGGCTGGTATAGGCAACCACTGACCTGCATTATATCAAGCATGTGTATGATGTGCTCATCAAACATCTTGTATCCCGTCTGCTTTCTACAGATGTCCTTGTTATTTGGAGAAACTCTCGAGAGATGCATGAAGAGAGAAAGCAATGCCTGATCATCCCGATCCGAGTAGTCTATGGGCTTCAATAGAATGCAAGAAAAGGAGAGATAGCCTAAGTGCAGAAGTCATTGCAATAGTGGTGACGTTTTGGCATGAAAATACAAGGTGTCGGTAGGGTTGTCACTCTATGAACTTTAGAGTATAGGCTAAAGGTTGTCAAGACTCGAGAATGGTATTTACCTGAATGGCCTGATGTTGCTTCCTCGAATGCTACCACCAATCATGACATCACAGCTCGTTTTCTTCACTCTGATGGCAATGATCGAATGTGTGCATCTGCAACAGCTGCTTCCTGCAGCTACTCTGCAAGGAGTCTTATGTTCCTTGTGCCCTGACCAAGCTTTTCAGCTTTTCTATCTCACAGCCTCTGTTTGCTTCTCTTGTAAGCCATGGCGAGCTGCATGTTGCCATGGTGACGATCAATGCAAGACAATAATGCAAACCAAATCAAAGAGAGTCTAGCTGGTGAGGTAAGCAGAGAATAGAAGACAACTTACTCGAAAGAAGACAACGACAAACCAAAGTCTGCGCAAGGTCACGTCGAGGTGCATGCGGGTTGCAGGGCATTTGCAAGGTGAGATAGGTTGCAGGTACTTAATATTCTAAGATTTGATGTCCGAGAGGTAAAAATTTGAAATTGGTGGGAGTAGCAAAATTTCAGCCGCCAATTTATCCTCCTCTAGCGATACACGTCAACAGAATTGGATATACCAAACAAGTGCATTGTGGCCTAAAATGCTTGAAAACACAAATACGCCAAAGGTCACGCTATTGGGTTTGTAGCTGTGTATTATTAAATGCAATGACCTTTGGCATGCTTATGAGCCATATAGAAAGCAAGTGCTTGGAAAAAGAAACAATTCAAAATTGTAAATAGTGTTGGATTTATTTAAATATCCTTTCACATGCACAAATTGTACTATTTCAACTCCTTCCATTTTAGGGTGATTCTAGATACCAATACCAATAACTATCAATGTTTTAAGACCACCATGCACTAGTCCCAATAGTTTGGATTCCAAATTAATCCATTTTGGTTTTCAACAAATCAAAAAAAAGTTATGGAGCGTGCCCTCAAATGGGTATGCATCACTTTAGCACAACATTGGAGGCCCATTAACCCATGCATAATGATCTCATTTAGGTGTGTCCTTGGGTTGAGGAGAAGTTCACGTAGTGTAGTTTAGAATGATTACTTGGTTGCATGTATGTATAGAACAAAATTTTGATGTTTTTGAATAAATTGCTATATCCTATAGTCTTTAGGATGCATGCTTCACATGCAACATAGCACTTGTAATGCTTTAACAGTTTGGTTTCAAATCCTTATTCCATAATTTTTTGCTCTCATGTTCAAGTTTGGAATGTGTACTACAACTTGAAGACAAAGTTTACCAAATTCCATTGAGCAATGCATAAGTTTTGGGTCATGCAAGATACCCATATATAGAGAAGTCCCTGAACCTCACCAAAAATGGCAACACCCAAGCAAACAAAGACTCGTGAGTGATAATCATGATGGTGGATTTTGGGATTTCAATAATGCCTACCCCAATTGCACTATTTTCAATTTGTTGATACCTATATGTTCTTACTGGGTCCATTGAAATAGTGGCTTTAGAACTTGCGTTGAATATTTCCAAAAGGTTCTAATAGTTGGAGGTATGCAAATGTTTCAAATGCAACAACATAGGCCTTCTTACACATGTAGCAACAGCTTAGGTGGTTCGAGCATTCACCTGCTTGAGCGAGCTGCCGACAATCGATCCCCTCAAGAAGCTCCTCTGCTTTATGGGCCACTATAGGCCATGAGCAGTTGGCCCCTCCTAGTTGGTCGTGGGTGTGTGAGTGGGTGTGTTTGTGTGTGAAAGGGGAAAAAAAAGAATAAATTGTCTCATTATGATATGGAAGGGAAGTGTAGTATGTAATACTATCAATGGATGTAGGGGATGCAAGTCATTTGTTAGTTATGTTAAATTTGTAGATGGGGGGGTGATTTTCAAAGTGTGCTTGTTTTTTTTTGCTACGAAAATCAAAATTGTATTACGTAGAGATAAAGGAGGATACAAAAAGGAGAATATCAGCCTCCTAACTTAGGTAGGCTATCCACTAGAAAATAACTACTCATAATAGTTAGTATTGACAATACATGTATGAGCATGTCGTATTAAGAGGCCCTTTATAGTAGCAAATAACCTCAAGGTTATGCAAACGGTTTCTACCTCAACAAAGAGAGAGGCGATACCATGTGTCTTCCTGAATTCAATCTGTTGCGGTATATATGACCAAAGCACAAACCAACCGCCATAGCTCCAAAAAGGACTCATTTAGACATCCCTTGCCTCCTTAGATGGCTTACGTCCAAAAGACTTTTCGCCACACTTTTCGAACCTCTAGGCAATCCCAAAGTGAGATTCCTTGTTAATAACTTTACACAAAGGGCATTGAGGACTCACCACTTAAAATTATTTGGCAATTTGCTATAGCTATATATATTGATGAGATTGCAAAGAAAGCGTAGTTTATGGTAAAAACAATTTCAAGGTCCGTGAAATTTTCAAATCAACAGATGTACCAAAAGGGTCCAATCTATGTATTTCTAGTTTGAAGCAAACATTTTCTTAAAAACCACACAAATGGAGTCAACCTATTTTTAAATGAGCTACATTTTTTAATCCATTCAAAATGAAATGAATGAAAGGTGAATTTCAACGGTGGTGCGCGGAATCAAGGTTCCAACAAATATACTCATGCATTCATATAAGTTGTGAAAACCCTTATCACAATTCATCTACAACCTTCCATAGCAGATCACTAAGGTCGGATGAAAGAGTGGCTTGCCAAGCAGCGAGGATGACTCAATTCGTCCAAACTTATTACTCTATCATAAGGAGCCCAAGCTACACTACTTGGAAAGATGTCATACATGACAATTGGGAAAGATGTCATACATGACAATTGCCCAGGAAAGGTGATTTGTAAACTTCCACCTATCACTAAAGGCGTGTGGAAACGTCCATCTAGCGCTACCCAATAAAGCTCAGCATTTCGTAAGGACTACGACCTTCACCTCTACCATGGCTGCACAATCCGTCCAACTTCTCACTGTCTGGCCTAGCACCTACGGCATCCGAGCCCAGCTCGCCCTCGCCTTCAAACATATCTCCTACGAGATCCTCCCCCAGGACCTCTCTAACAAAAGTAAGCTCCTCCTCGAGTCTAACCCCGTCCATAAGAAAATTCCCGTCCTCATACACAATGGCACGCCTGTGCCTGAGTCCTCTATCATCGTCCAATACGTTGACGAAGCTTGGCCTTCTCCTGACGGCAAGGATCTGCTGCCCAAAGACGCTTATGACAAAGCTGTAGCTCGCTTCTGGGCAGATTATGTGGAAAAGAAGGTACGATTCACTCTCTTCCGTTTTGTCTTACAAGGGATGCTTTGAAAGACTCTTGGGTGGCTTAGCTCCTGCTTTTGCATTGGAAGACTGTTTCATGAAGCTGTCCTCTACTGTTTGCAGGTGTTTTTCGAAGGCGTGCTAGGAATTATGAGAACAAAAGGCGAGGAACAAAAGGCGGCTATAGAAGTGGCTATGGAGAGCTTAACCACTCTGGAGGAAGCATTCAAAACAGTCCCAAAGGAGGCTCCTTTCTTTGGAGGAGCCACGGTAGGGTACGTGGATATCACATTGGGTCCTCTTGCGTGTTGGTATCCAGCAGTTGAAGCTATGGGGAACTTCACAATTCCTTTTGAGGAGAAGTTTCCTCGCCTCCATGCCTGGTTGAAAGCCTTCAAGGAGTCCTCACTTGGCCCATGTCTCCCTGACCCGGAGAAACTAAAAGAATTTGCCAGGATAAGGTTCGCTTGACCACCAACTCATTATAAAAATGAGAGGAATTAGTTGAATAGGGATATTACATGGAAATAGTCCATTTTCTAAATCTCTACGTTTTGAGTTATTGTGAGTGGGGAAACTTAGGGGGGCTTCTCCTCTCGAGAGAAATAGGGATGCTTTACTTGAATGTTTTTTTAAGAGGAGATAGTAATGCTTTCTTCCCTTTGGAGTAACATAAAGATGCAAGGGAAAATGAAGGGCATATCAATAATAAAGAAATGTCACATCAATTGTTCTCAAGGATAAGCAAGGATCTTGAAAATTGACTCTTAAATTGTATGCTAATATTTGGTTGTCTACTTCATAAACTCTAGTTACACTTGAATTTTAGAGTATGAATGGAGTGTGATGGAATTTTGTTACAAAAGTACTTCAAACCCTGTTGCTTATTGAAACTTATCTATTTGCAATAAATCTCTTCCTATCCTCTATCTCCCTTTTACCTTTACCCCCCCCCCCCCCCCCACACCCACCACCCACCTGTGTGTGTGTGTGTGTGTGTGTGTGTGTGTGTGTGTGTGTGTGTAATTCATCTTTAGAAGAAGTAGGCATTCCTTTTAAGGTTTTACAATGCACATGAAGGTGTCCATTTTTGTATATCATCATGTTATTCTATAATGGTTTAAGAATGACTTCGTATTACATCCACATCATTCTTGATTGAGATCAATAAGTTTAGATTAATTTGATATGATGGCTTACTATAGATATTGTTGAAATGATAGTGAGTAACATCCTTAATTGGCTTAAGCACGCATATATATTAAGAAGTCGACATCAAATTAATCCAAATGTAAACATATTTAAGTGAGTATTTCGTTTTAAAATGATCCAAAACATTCTCGATCAAAATGATCGAAAATTTTCTATATTGCAAATAACAATTTCTCTTTGTCTGTATTTGCTGTTTCAACTATAATCTCTTACTCTTAAAATGTTTGGAGTACTTCTTATTTTATGTTGTCATTTTGAAACTATGTTCGATCTTGTTTATACCAAAATTTTATAAATCCATATCTCTAGAAAAAGTGAAATATGAAAAGGATATAAAACTGTGTTAGGTAAAGCAAGATAGAAATAATTGTTTACTCATGTTTGGAATGTTGCAGACGATATTGACACGATATTGACATTGCCGATATTAATATCTAACCATTCTTTATCTTTTCATGCTCTAATGTGATGATTAGGAGCATTTTTAATTTACACTAACAAGAGGTTTTTTTTTAGTCCACTTCTCCCATAGTGGATGGCCCATGCATGGATACATTTGGATCTATTAGAGCAAATTCTACCAAGGAGAGGAAATTACTCATTTAGTTGGTATTATTGTCAAAAATCACCCTGTGTCAAATAAACAAAAAAATTCCTAAGTATAGAAGCATCAATATCTTTGCATATATCTATGGGAAGGATACTGTCGGTATAGGCATTGGGAATTACTATAAAATGCACAAAAAATTAGCATCCATACACTCATCGGGCACCAATGCAAAATAACAAACAATTTATGCCCATCAAATACTATTGTCACTATGGAATGTAAAAAAACTTTGGTGAGGGAGAATGGGGATTTGCTACCCCATTCTACCCCACCTAAATATATCATAAATTAGATCAAATCTCTGTGACAAGAAATCAAATTAGATCTGTGTAACAAAAATTAGATCAAATCTATGTAACAAGAACCCTCGAGGCATGAATGTATATTGCAAAATCTATTACAAAATTCCCCTAGAAGGGGCATGAACATTTAATGCTCCATGCCATGAGTACAAAAATTCCCTCAAAAGAGTATGAAAATGTATACAGTCCT
This sequence comes from Dipteris shenzhenensis, assembly GCF_047967505.1. Taxonomy (NCBI): domain Eukaryota; kingdom Viridiplantae; phylum Streptophyta; class Polypodiopsida; order Gleicheniales; family Dipteridaceae; genus Dipteris; species Dipteris shenzhenensis. Next base: position 30,651,641 of record NC_141612.1, read on the forward strand.
CCAATGCATTAGTACAAAATCCTCCTCAAGGTTGCATGAATGTTTATATAAGGCCATAAAACTAAATAGAAGGCAACACCATATTAGTAATCTTTGGGAATGCGCTCGACCGTTTTCTTAGCTATAATAGAAATGGGCCGAATTCATAGATCCTTTCGAGGGGACTAAAAATCCTTGGACTTGAAATCCTTCCAATTCCCACTTTTTCCCAATTCCCAAAGATTGAAGTCATTTGGTTTCATTTGGACAGGAATGAATTGAGGAATTCATATATTCAGATATATACATTGAGTTTTAATTTGGCTTAATATCATATCATTCTTTCTTTTGGGATATTAAGATGGTTGCATGTGAATTACCAATTTTCAAATTGTGAATCCAAACATGTTCATATGATGGGAAATTGAGAAGGTTACATGTGATTAAAAATTATCATGCATTGTGAATCCAAATTTATAGCTTCTGACTTGCTCTTTGGGATGCAAGCTTTTGCATGGCAAAATTTTCAAGGTCTATAAGGGCTTTTGCATCTTGTACACTAGATGAGGTTGTCACTTGCTACTCTTTTAAAGTATGCACATCCACAAGGTGTGACTCTCCTTGGTTGTCTACATTATCTTCTTCCAAGTTAACCCATACTCTAAGCTCTTTGGAGTCGCAGACTAGCTTTGGGCACTTGCCATTTACCTCATTCTTTTCTTCATTCTTACTCACAAATCCAAGTGTACTTCTTTTCAAATTTAAAGGTTCCTTGATGACCACTACATTTGTGAATGCATCCACAACACATTGATCCAACTGGTTGAAGTATTGAGTAAAAAGATAACACAAACTTTGAATTTCGTAAGTCTTTGTGTCCTCCTTCCTCTTCAATCTCTTCAGACTCCTTGGTGAATAAGTTGAAATAAGAAATGGATTTATAGTATTTTCCTTTAATTGATTTATCATTTCATCATTTGGGATTTTGCAAACCATGCCAACAATAATCAAATTGCCAAGGGCATCTTGAAACATAGCACCTTTTGAGGATTCATATCCATATGCACCCACCTGGTACTAGAATCAATATCCAACCCTTTGATTGCCTCCAATAAAAAGGACACATTTCTTGCTGAAACAATGGCAACCTATCCATAGCTTGGTGTTTCAATCATTGTTTCATTACTCACCTTAAAGAGCCTTTCAGAAGAAACCAAATCTCAATCTCAGGCTCAAGAGATTCTCGAATCTCAATCTCAAGAACAACTACTCCCTACCCTTTGTCGCTCCATATATTATTGACACTCTGAAGCCCCTCCAAGTTGGAATTTCAAATAATCTCAAGGACAGCCCTAGATGTTCATCTATTAATGCAGCCAATGCTTGCAAGTACACCTAATACATCTTCTTTAAGTTTAAAGTCTCCACCATGCTTCATGTTGCGATTAGACTATTGTGGCTTGGTGAACAAAAATAGATATGTTTTTGCATACCTATCTTTACTAGTGGCAAGGTGGGTTTCCTTAATGATAGAGATGGGTGTATAAATGGTTGTGCAAACCATGAAGACATTGATGAATAGTTTAGTCATCTTTAAGAGTAGTAGAGGACAAGTCACTCATTCATTGTAGCACATCTTAAGGAAACCTTCAACGAGTACACAAGCTCAAGGATTTTTCATGTAGAATCACATCTCGGGGGGGTCACTATGTATAAACCCTATATATCACGTGCATTCAAGCCCTCTTTGTAAAACCCCTTATCTATAAATTTATCACAAATAAAAGATACCCTTTTTCTATTCAATCTATGAATACCCCCTTTATATGATACCCTTCACGCATATTTTTTCAATAAGATAAAATTAATGAATTTGCATCATTCTCAAATTAATTTAAAATTGGACATATTCTCTAGAACAATAAAACCAAAGATTCATTATTAATGAAACAAGAGATTACCAAAATTAATGAAATTGATATGCTTGTGCCAAGAAGAAGATGGGCCAAAAAGATGAGAAGGGATCCTAAAATCAAAGATTGTAATGTTCTCTTCTCCCAATTTATTTTGCCAAAATATTAGGATTTTCTACAAATTACTAATATAGTGTTGGGGAAAGAATAGGTATGGAAAAGAACATACATTATAAAATGCATTAATTGACAATATACTAGAAAGAAAACAAGAATATGCAATAATTGACAAGATACTAGAAAGCAAAAAAAAAACTTACAAAATATGCTATGAAGCAGCCCTTTCTGCAACTCCCAAGGTGAGAAGATCCAACTTTTTGCTAGGTTGGTGCCACCTTTTGTTGTTGCTAGCTCCACTTCTTAGGGTCGTTCTCATTCTCTTTTTTTGTAAAGTGCCAATCCTAGTGACATAGATGAGGAGGCATGGTTTCCTTTGGCTCACCACATCTTGAATCGCCAAGATGTGGTGAACCATCACTTTGCACATGCAATGTAGCATCCACTTTGTATCAAACTATAGGTTTGATACTCTCTATGGAGCTCATTTATGACATAATCCTTCTTATCAATAGCTTGGTATCTCCAATATTTAAATAAGTCCTTGTCAAAAGACAATGGACATTATCTATCACATCCTTGACATGACAAAAGATCCTCTATCATCCATGATGATCTCTCTCATGTCATCCACAAAATCTGTAGAAACAGAGGAAGTAAGTGGCCAAAGTGGCATCTTCAAGACCGTGTGTGGTGTGGCTGACAACTTTCCAATCATGTTGCATGTTTGCAGAATGGGACCCTACTTCTCAACAATACCAAGGTCACAGTGTGTGAAAATCTAGGGGTCACAATGTGTCATAGGGTAGAGGTCGATGACTATCTCCATAGTGGCATGCCTATCCCACTATCTAGATACAAACCATGGTGATTGACATGCATGGGTGATACAATACTTTAATATTGTTAACATAAGTGCTATTTCCACTAGTGGGGGAGGTTTCTTTGGTAGACACTAGATGGCCAGAACTGCAAGATGTTCAGCAATATGTGGAAGAAGGCATGTTTCCTCTATTAGATATCAATGCTCCACTTTCATGTAACTACGCGGGAACCAGCTAACTCTACTTGTAAGCCCCCATATGAGGAGAAGGCATTTGAGTAGCTCGGTTATCTAGTAGCTCCTAGTTTGGACACCAAATGGGGGCCATGTGTGGCCTGATGGCTGGACGGCTTCAAATAGAGTTGGCACACCGCTAACTAGGTTACATGCAAGTGCGAGAAGGCATCCCATGACTGACCGCACTGAGGGTAGACGGAGCATTTTTTGGGGTAGCCCACTCTCGAGTTGTGGGGCCCGTTTGAGCCCTAGATGATCCCAGATGGCTCTGGGCCGAACGTTCTATCATGTGGTCAGTTGCTCTATTTTGCGCACCGGTTCTATCGTGTGGTCGGAGTTCATCACCAAGGTGAAGAATCTACGTGATCAGATGATTGTGATTGACATCACCATCACCAACGAGAATCTAGCATGAAGGTGCATACGAATTCTCCCACCAAAGTACGACGGTCTTGTTACATCGCCGAATACGCAGAACAAAAATCTGCCCAACTTTGAGGATTTCAGCGTGATGCTTCTGGAGGAGGAGATGCATCAAAAGACGAGGACTAGAGAAGATTCGGCTTTCTACACTGGATCAAAGAAAGGTAAGGGTAAGGACTCTGGTTACCCATCTTCGTCTAATGCTAAAAAGAGAAAGAAGAAGATCAAGTGCTTCTATTGCAACAAGGTAGGGCACAAGCAGAATGAGTGCTGAAAGAAGATTGCAGATGAGAAGAACGAAGTAAAGAAAGAGTCCAGCAACAATGCGCAGGCAGTACTAGTAGAGCTATTCATAGCAATTGAGGAGATTTGCACAGAGGCAGTTCATGTACCTGCAGATGAACCTTGGATTATTGATAGTGGTGCATCACACCACATGACCAGTTAGAAGGATTGGTATACCTCTCTACAGTTGGTAGGGAATGACATCCTGATAGCAGTCAGCAATGATGCAAAATGTCCAGCAAAAAGAAAAGGTACGATTGCTCTCAAGTCATATGGAGTTGTAAAATAGTTGTCCGATGTTCTTTATGTGCCAGATATCAAGAGGAACTTGTTGTCCGTTTTGCAATCATGGATCGAGACCTCAAAGTTGAATTCGATAAGAATGGTGCACCGATCTTGGATCTTCAAGGGAAGGTCGTTGGCAAAGGTACACAGTGCAACAACATCTACAAACTCTTAGCTTTCAATGCTCGAGCCGATGTGAAGAACACTAAGTTGTGGCATGAGAGGTTTGGTCATCTAAACCTTAGTTCTTTAAAGGAAAAAGATGCATAAAAGTGGAATGATTGCTGACCTACCAAAAATTACAAATCTGCCTGATGTATGTGAAGCTTGCATGATGGGCAAGCAGCATCGACAGCCCTTTCCTAAAGAGGCTAGCAGGGCAAAGGCTCCTCTAGAGCTTGTTCACACGGACCTCTACGAAAAGATAGAGACAGAAGCTTTGGGTTGTTCCTACTACTTCATGACGCTGATCAACGACTACAGTAGAAGGATATGGATATACTTCCTAAAGACTAAAGATGAGGCTTTTAGTAAGTTCAAAGAATGGCATGTAATGGTCGAGAAAGAAACGGGGAGGAAGGTGAAGAAGTTGAGATCAGACAGAGGTGGAGAGTTCACATCAAGTGAATTCAAAAGTTACTGCAAAAGTCACGAGATCAAGAGGCAGAAACCCCCGCCACATACATCACAGCAAAATGGAGTAGCAGAATGCAAGATGCGCGTCATCTACGAAATGGGCAGGAGTATGATGAAAGGGATAGATTTGCCAAAGACTTTTTGGGCTGAAGCATGTAACATGGTAGTTTACATTTTGAATCGTAGCTACACGAAGGCTATGAATGGGATGACTCCACTGCAGGCCTTTTCTGGTAAGAAACCTTCAGCTGCACATTTTAGATTTTTTGGATGTGACTTTTTTGTGCATGTCCCTAATGCGAATAAGACCAAATGGGAACTGAAGAGCTAGAAGTGTATTTTCTTGGGCTACAGTGAAGAGGCAAAGGGTTACCATCTCTATAACCCTGTTACTAAGAAGGTAATAGTAAGTCTCGATGTGGTCTTCTCAAAATAGCCGCATCAATTGGAGGAGGATGCTTCCTTCCCAAACAATCAGGACCAGGATATCCATCCAGTACCACCTAGCTATGGCACTATGTAGTCAATTTGATTTTTGCAAGTTTGTTCATATAAATAGAAAATAAAATCGAAGGGCAGATGAGTTAGCTACTCAAGCCATTGTAGTACAAGACCGCTCCTTCAAATGGGGACTTCTTGTCTTGTAATACCCTTGCATTTGCTTTAAAATAAGCTGAGAATCTGCTCTTTCTTCCAATTCTTTAACATGACTTTGATGACAACCCTCCAAACTAAGAATCAAAGCATTATACTCAACTGCATTGTTAGTGTGATACTGGGAATCTCTTATCCTTTTGCCCATACTTCTTGACCTTTAGAATTCATCAAGACCATCCCCTCGGCTCCTTGTTGGCATGAAGGACTAAAAGCCCCATCATTGGTGCATCCTCTCCCTTTCCACATTGATGAGTGTAGAGCCCTTCGATGAGTGGATAGATGGGGGTGTCTCCCATGACACCAACTCCCTCACTCCTATTTGCATAAAAATTTCTTCCCAATATAATGAGGTTGTGGTGCCAACATTAATGTTATGCCTTAATCTCAAGTGGCTTTTAATTTGCCTTTGGTAGGCTCATGTGTGTCTACCAATTTCCCTAAAGATGAACCAATGTTGTCATCCACATCCTAATCTAATGATTGAGTTTAAAGTCCTTGTGGTAATGTCCCTTTTTTTAAGACATGTTCTTGTCTCTCTACTTGATAGAAGGTAGATGTTGGATTCATGTAGAGTGGGCCTTACCCTTGTCTCTCTACTTAAGAGATAAATGTTGCATTCGTGTAATCCTTTTATAGTGGAGCTTTACCCTTGTCCTTCTAAGCAAGCTCTTTCATTTCTACCTTTGTGAAATTAGGTTCTTGTGGTATTGCTCTCCATACTTGGCCTTGATGTTGTATTTGTGGTGGGCCTATCGATGTTTTTTGCCTCTCATTATCAATGATGATTGCAACTAGGCTTGGGTATACATTCCTTCCTTTTTAGTTCATTTTATTGTCATTCTCCTTGATGATGGAGTGTATTTTTTACATGATGGAATGTCTTTTGATGGCTACGTAGTAAGAAAAGGGTTCTAGTTAGTGTGTCAATATGAAAAGAGTTGTGGTTTGGGTCTTGTGTGAGCTTGAATGGTCAAGTAACCTTTCACATTAGATAAGGTCATGAATTGATTTGTGTATGACATCATCATTAACATCATTAGTGATGTGTTTGAGTTGGAAGATAAGGCTACCTCTTGCCTATAAAGTGAGGATTGTATGTTTAAATCATACACACACACACACACACACCTCTCTCTCACCTCACCTCACCATGTAATTTCATTAGATTCCTTGTAAGCACACAATGCAGTACCTTAGGGTTGACATCATAGTAGCACAACAATTTGAATATATAAGAAGACAGAATTTTGTAGTTTAGCCGGGCTTTCCTTTGCAGGTAGAGCAAATTAGAAGAGACCTCGTTTCGATGGGCCGACTATGGAACCAACTGATTTCTTGTTAATTTGCTTTCCCTCCACTTTGTCGAGTTTGTACAAACGTCGTGTATTAGTAAGGCTCCAAACATGATGTAGGTGTTGCATTTTTGTTCTCTGCCACCTACTTTATCAGCTCCTCACTCCCACATTCCACCATCGTGGTTCCTGTCGACACTTAGCGGAAGGGACCCCACAAGGATGGCACTTTGCAAAAGAACTCGGGTATTATAAAGCATTGCGAGAAATCCCTTAAGAAAGGGTTTGAGGTCATAGCTGCTCAAGCGTACGCAGAGGGTAAGAGTGCCTGGAGCTTCATTCCATTGTGCGAGGTCATGTGCTTTGGTAGTGCTTGTGAATTGTTGCGCTCTACATATGATTCCACTAGTCCTTAAAAGGGGGTGGGTGCTGTTTGCTCGGTATCTAGTATGGAAGATCCTAGGTGAGCAAGACAGAAAAGGTAGCATAAGGTGTCAAATAAACATATGTATGCGACTGCTTGGAGATAATAGGGGTCGAGACCTCGAGTCAACATGTCCATAAATTAAGGCGACGGTGGCTATTTTGCTTCAAAGACCTTCTTGTTTGTAATCTTCCTCACATTTCACCACTCCCCCTCATTATCCTACCGGTTCCTTACGTTCATCTTTGTTTGCATCGCCTCTCTATATCTAGATTTGTTGCATTCTCCTCCACCACTGTAAAAAACTCTGCAAAATTAAGATCCCAATGTTAAAATTCCTATAAGACAAGTAATTTCATAGTCCATAGCTCTAGCAATGGCAACCCCATTTGGGTTTCCCCTTGCTTGTCATCTTTCATTACCATGACTCAGGCTTCCAGATCTTGAGGGTCTCCTACCGGTTTGAGTAGTTTTCATAGGACTGTGTCATCTTCTACCGAGCTCGTTGGGGAATCGATTGTTCCCATCGAGATGAATCTCGTCCATGTTGCTAGTCAAATTGGAGCATGTTAAGACCTAGATCATTTGTTCCTTACACAAATAGAATGTATGCATCCTCATGCACAAGACCATGTTGCATTGGAGGTCATAGCTACAGGAATCTCTTGTGATATGCCTATGAAGTATCATGATTCTATTGTGATGCTTAATAGCATGCCTATTTATTCTATTCTATCCATGCTGGAAATTTGAGCACTTGATGTAAACAGCTTTATAATGAACCCCTATGAAAGGAAATAAAAGCAACACTCTCACTACCGGCTAACATTGCTTTGAATAAGCTTAGGAGAAGAATACATCCCATCACTTCCCAAGATCTAACACCAAAAAGTCCTCCTCTCTTCGAGTTGTCGTTGTCACAGTCGGTTTCATTTGTTGTAGGTAAGCATGCAGAGTGCAAGCAAAAAACAACATTGAAGCAACGACCTACCTAGCCAGGAGATATAATTGCTATCAAACAAAACAAGGGCTCTGTAATGTAAGCGTGCATATACAATGACAAGGAAATTTGATTCTAAATACAATGACCAGGAAAATTGACCCTAATTTATGATAACCACACCCTAAGCTTCAAAGTTTCATTCAAACTTGATCTTCATAGTTTTATTAAAAAATGTTAAACTATGCACACTTGATTTCATAGTGTCATTCACAGTTAAAGCATGTGCACTTGATTTCAGCAACAATTGCTATTGTGAGCACGAAGGAAGAAGATGTCATGGGAAATAATGTGAAAGGGACACAACATTCTGCCCCCACCAATATTCTAGATTGTATAGCATTGGTGCCAACAAACTTAAAACCACACGATTCCAACAAACTCAAAACCGCACGACTCCAATGACTTGTTTGAATGTTACCATTTTGTATTCGAGTGCAAAGTCCTCGCTAAGTATAAGACATTCAAGGTAAGAGATGCTTCTTATGTTACATACATGCAGGTCGACTTGACCGATCGTGATTACTACTAGACAATCACTTAACATGTCCCACATGCGTATGTGTTCCAATTGAAATACATCCTTGAGGTTGATGGGTTTTACAAAATAGAGGGCTCCATGATTGCTAAGAAAAGCCCTAGTGAAGGTGGAACATGTTTTGTGTCCGTGTGAGTATATGCAACCACTAGTGTTCTCAAAGGAAAACCTTTTCATGGTACCCTTTTCTTTGTTCCGGAGAAGGCCATCAATGTGTATTACCATAGGTCTCTCAATGGGCTGTTTAGCCCCCCATTTCAGCTTATGTTTAATCGTTCTAAACATGCCTAAGGCTGATACACCATGGATAAAAGACTTCATATCTAAGATTGTGCATACTTTTTTCATTATTTTTCCTAGATTATACCTCTTGTGTGTAGTAGTAAAGTGATCAAATTACTACATTGATTGATAAATGACTCCTTAGTTGTACAAAGGCAGGGAAATCTATGGAATTGGGAAGGACTCCATATTTTGCCAAATCAAAAATGTTTGAGTCAATGTGAAGCATTTTTATAATGTGTAAACCACTATATTCACCTTATGCAAATGGAAAGAGTGTCCTTCACTTTTGTTATGGAAATGATGCATTCATGGTCGTGAAGGTAGACCTTGATGACCCGTTTTCTGACCAAATCATCACAACAGATGGGCCAACCTGAAGACCATGCAATAGTAAGACTTCATCCCTTTTTGTATCTACTCTTTGGGAGAAGCTTCACTTAGGTTGATGCCCTCTTTTCCTTGTTTGTAGTTATCATTCAGGGCGGAGTGAAGGCAAACCCTCACATATAGTTCAAGAATTCATTGATGATGGCATGGTGATGTATGTGGTGAAAACATTTCTTTTATGCATGCTCGGCATACGTTGGCCATCTTTGACTTTACTATGCATTTACACGTCAAGTCTCTAATCTTAGTTATGACTAGAAGGTGCTACTACAGTGGACCTTGATTTTGAGTGTGGCTAAAAACATGTAGGAATAGGATCCAAGCATAACTAGTTTTTGTTTGTGTCTAGCTACATGGCATCCTACATTTCACTAACTTGAATGGTCCTCTGGTCTAGTTTTAGTGCGATGGCTCCCATGTTAGTCACCATGACCTTGCCCACCCTTCTACTACATGTCCACCTCCCCATAGAACATTATCTGCATCTTCTCATTGAAAGGCCATGTGATGCTTCGTATGTTGACATGGAACGTTGTGGAGCTTACGCAGATGAGGTGCTACACTTACACTACCCCTTCATGGAGTACTACACCTGCAGTGTTGTGGCTACACAAAACTTGTTAATGGATTGCCCTCTGGACATTTTACCATCAATAGCTCTAGTTTCATCACTGTGTTCAATCTAGATTCTTAGCCAAGCCACCTAATTTAGCTTGGGTTATCACGTACATTCTTGAGGTCATTGCTTCTATGGTTTTCTCACTTAAGTAATGCGAGGTTGTACATACTGTTTGTTTGCAAAAAAGGAGCTTACTGCCCTCACTGAAGTTATGCAAGATTTTACATACCCTTGGATTGCAATAAAGAATCTCACATTCTGTATTAAGTTACCTTCGAGTGGACACAAACTTCATGTGTGTGGAAAATATTTAAAATAGGAAATGGGCAATAGTATTCTAATTAAGGCATGGCTCAACCGATGCTTGCATACATGTCCATAGCATGAGTTCTCATAGCATTGTTGAATGAGCGTGTGCTGCCATATGGAAACCACCTAATTGCTCTGCTGACTGTACATGTACAATACTGGGTGAAGGAGACCCTTCAACGACTAAACTAAGCCTAAGGTGCGCAGTAATTTTCCAAATCATCCCCTTCACAACTATACATTCAAAGAATGTAAATGGGCACACAAGTTGACCTCACTATGCAAAGGCTCAAGTGGGATGACAAATTCATGGAGAACAACCCACTTACCTCAAATGTGTTGAACTGCATCGAGAGGTTCTATACGTATGACTTATTACTCAACATGCTACACCAAAGCATTTCAGGCATGTCTTTCGGAACAAGAACGCATTGGCACATGCTCTGGACACTTTATGGTACCCTGTCCAGCTGACAAGCTGACGAAGGAGGAGATTGCACTACTTCTAAACTCTGCAAGCTCAAGGGATTTGGTCCACGATTTCTTGGCATGCCTCTCCGAGAAATTTGGTACAACATTAACTTTGGTATTCCATAATGGTGTTAGCATTGTACGAACAACTGAAGTTTGTGCACACCATGAGCATGGAAACCATGCAATACTCCTGAATGATTGGTCTTTGTTGACCATGATCGCTCCATTACATCCACTTCCAACAAAAAGGGTTAACACCAATTGGGCTAAGGAGGATGAAATACAGTTAAATGAACTGATATGCAGTTCATTCCCTAAAGCTACCTACTAACAAGTTGGCTTTGTTTTACAACGAGTAGCATGGTCATGGATGATATTCCATCCCAAGCATTTGCAACAAGATTTATAGGATCAGGGAAAAAGCATTCCGCGACATGTCGAACACGTTAAATGAGGGTAATCCACGTACAACTCCCGATGTAGGAATTGCTCAGATGGAAGCACAATCATTTAAATGCGACCAACAAACCACGTGACATAATGCAACAGGGTCGTAAGGTCTCCTCAGGCCTCCTATAAAAATGTGCTAGAAGACACTCCAACATTGGTATCACATTGACATTCTACTTTAAATTGAATAGGTTACCTTTGGCGCTGGTAAATTGTTACTAGAGAAACATGATTTGACACTCATAGGCACAACATTGATTGTGCACTACATTTGCTTGAATTGCTTACGCCAAATGAGGAGACGAAAAATAACAAAATTTTGCGTTGAGAACATGGTCCTGTTGTTGGCAAAAGCAACATACACATCAACTATAAATAGATTGGAAGAATGGCTAGTAGCAATAAGAATACCCTTTGCACAGATTTGAGAACTGCCATGTGAAGGCCAATATGATTTACATGGAAGTGTCATGAATGTGCTCGCAAACACTGACAAAGCGCAGTGTACCTTACCATGTTTCTTATGTGAGGATGCAACAGTGATAGTAATGATCAAGCGCAAGTTGCAATACACTCACAACTACATAAGCAAGTTGGTTCATCCAACTACAACAATGTGTGCAATGCATGATTACTTCACAAGCCACTTTATGGACAAAACAAAGTGCATCCCAACCCACTCTGGATGGACCACATATCAAACCTGCAAATGAACGCAACATTTGACAGAGGGTTTGGAGAGCTAGCCAAGTTTGGGTGACAACATTCAAACAAAAACTTTGGTGCATGGTATATACACAAGCCAATAGGTTGTTGACTTCCAAGACCGTCCAATTTTGATCACTCCATCTGAGGGCCACCATTAAGCATATAAAAAGATAAACACTGTGAGGAAATGGCATTTCCAACATTGTCCTATGGGCACCCTCGTGCATACAACATTCTAGAACGTACAAGTTACCAAGAGATTGTGAAATGGGAATTGATGAGCATGGATAGACAGTTTGTTACTTGCATAGAGAACCTCTTCTCCAAGACAATGAAGGTCCTAGTTCGGTGTAGTCTAAGATTGGCTACCGTGGCTTCACATGCTTGCGTACATTTACAGACTATAAACAATGCCTGAAGAAAAACCTCTTTGCAATGGTGAGACAAATAGGACCAAAGGATTTATACACCAATAACTTCAATCCAACTATATCAAAACTTTGGGGAGCTAACACAAACATTCAATTTGTCTTGAACCCCCATGGAGCAACATCATACTGCACATCCTACATGACCAAAATTGACAGAGACCAACAACACTTTTTGAAATGCTCTCATTGCGAGGTTGCAAACCGACTCCCCATCAAATGAGCACATACACAACATTGACAACATGATACTAAATACTCAACACATCAGCACATAACAAGATACTTACATATGCTTATCATTCCCCTTAACAAGCGCCAATAGGGATTGTTATTATGTCAACACAAGCCCCATGGATGAATGGACACTACTCCTGAAAAGGCAATCCCAACTTGAGAAGATGGACCCAAGCAACACTAAAATTTTCTTCGATGACATTGTAATAAAATAAATGCACCAAAACATCACCGATGAGCATCTATGCCTAGCAAGTTTCACCAATGAGAACAAAATCCCCGCCAAACAACAACATCCAAGGAAACGAGCCAAGGTCATATGATACAGCAATTACAATAGGGCAAAAGATCCAGAGAACTATTATAGGGAACTATGCTTATTGTACTTGCTATTCAAAAGCCATGAACACACATTGTGTGATAACTTCCTGATGTGGCACGACATGTACTACTTCCACATGGACACAATTGAAAGAAATTGTGTGCTATTGAATAAGATTTCTTCATACCCAGCCATGACTACGAGCTCTATCTCTATTGCAGGCACAACCTACAGCGGAAGCATGTCTGTTGAATAAATGAGAAGTTTGACCTGTGTATGGAAACGGGGCCGTACACCAAAACCAGAGCAACACAAGAACACCAACAATCCAAACAAACTATCATTCCCAAACAACAAGTACTACATCTTGCTTTGGCAATTGAATTCCTAGTAACACCTCATTTTAGAAGACATCATGTTCAAGAAAAAATTAAACCGTCATGAATGGTTCCACCTATATCTCTAGTGATGTAGGGACTGGGGAATCATTCACACTCATGCTCTTGGTCCAAGCATTGCTACAATTCTACTCGTACTATGAAACTTCATATGTTGAACTCGTACTATGAAACTTCATATGTTGACTTGCCTGAAGTGATGCTACTGGCATACACTGGTAGAGCCGCCCATGCTATCGGTGGTATAATATTACACTCGGCCTTGCACCTACCATTGCTTTCATCCTTGTACACTGCCCTTAGATCCACAGAGAAACTACAAAGCCTATCTAAAATGTACAAGAGCTTCAATTGTTGGTCGTAGATGAAATCTCCCCCATTGGGCTGGACACCTTCATTGCGGACTCTCGGCTGCGAGAAATAAAACACAATCATGACAAGCCAGTCAATGGAGTTGATGTATCGCTTTGTGGGAACTTATGCCAAGTGAGCCCCACCAAGGACTCCTGGCTATTCCTAGAAATATTTACTACTTCTACTATGCTCACATGATATTACAGATCCCAACTGCTCTACTACAAGATCGATAAGCCAATGTGTCAAAATAACCCAGGTTTCCTTGCCTTGCTCAATCAGAGTTGCATCACAGTCTAATGCAGACCTTGAATATCTAAATAAACAACACCTAAAAGAGCCACCACATAAACATACTATCCCCCACCTTTTCTACACAAGCGACTCAAAAGACAAGCACCTCGAATACATCTTCAACATGCTTGCATCCCATCCCCACACACTGAAAGGAAAAGACACTAGGCACATAACATGTAGCAAAATTATAAAAACCCCAACATGCCCCAGGAAAACTGATGGCCTGCATAGGAAACCAAGAATGATAATAGAAATTTGCTTTGGTAACTTGAACATATGTGATGGGATTGTGAATGGTGCAAAGGGTGTCTTCAAAAATAGCAACATGGAAACGAAGCCATACGTGCTTTGGATAGAGTGACCGTAATGTAGGCATACAAACACGTATGGAAAACAAACACCTCTACGAACCAGACACACCCAATAACTGGACACCCATTCTCCCATCACGCGGGAGTTTCAAATTGGGAAGAACCACTTGAACACTATCTCACATAAACAATTCCTAGTTCAGCCCGCAACTGCAAGGATAGTACATCATTCCCAAGGCTTGACAATGAACTCCAACGCATTTGATCCTTTTAATATCAGAGCGCATGGACTAGTTTATATTGCTCTCTCACATATACGTGAACCATCAAACCTCTTCCTTTTGTCAAAACTAGAACATAAACATATCAAGATGGACCCACTGGTCCAGCGAGAAATTTTGCGACTAAGATTAACTCGTAGGTGGACATTTGACCAAACGAACCTCGTAGAGCTGAAGCTACCAACAATAGAACCTTGCAAGTCCTCAATGCGAGGTCCTTGCCTTTGCATGCGAATGCCATCCTCTGTTGTGAGAGTATCCTCAGTGCGATAGTGTGCCTCCAAGAGACTCGCACAAATCCTTCAACGTTGTTTGACTACTAGGATTTGAAGACATTTCCATGCATGAGTGCGTCGGGATCGCCACTTCCTACAAGCACAACATTCACCTCCTCTGCAACAACGAGCTTGCAATGCCGGTTCTCAATGTCTACTTACCATATTCGAAGATCCAAAACAAAGACATATCGCAATTGTTACCTTGTACAAATCACACATTGCTTCAAACCCTAGAAAATATGCTCCAACTTATTCCATCCAACATACACAGTAGGGGATTTCAACATTGACTACAATAGTACTTCACCGGCTGTGGCATGGCTATGAGACGTCATGTTGCACCACAACATGTGACAAATCATCACCGCACCAACAACAATCTATGGGACCACAATCGACTATCTGTGGACCAACACAACAAGCAAAGCCCCAAGAAAAGGCACAAACTTGGTGTACTGGTCGGACCACTCGTTATTTTTTACAACAATGGATTTGCCATGACAACACACACTACAAAACCATCCAAAGGCAGGCCCAATGAATAAAATTCACCTTGTTTATAGGTGAAAATGAAAATTTTGCAAGTTTATTATGGTTAAGTTTAAGTTGATTCCCTACGTCTTCCTAAACAAAGACTCTAGGCCTCCAGCTAGTGAAGCTATCTTACATCATGCGAAGCTCAAGTATCATGAACAGAAGCTCCTCAAAAAGGTTAACTTTCTCGAATGGAAGAGAGAAAGAGGCCATCGGGAGGCCTTGGTCATGCGTCGGTATCACATAACCGGTCGGGATGACTACAAGAAGTGAGTCTTCCCCCCCCTTCCCCTCCCAACAGGTCAAATAATGAAGCGACGCATATTATTAGTGCTTAATTTCCCTGTTTGTGTTGTGTGTGTGTGTGTGTGTGTGTGTGAGAGAGAGAGAGAGAGAGAGAGAGAGGAAGGAGGAGGGGGGGGGCATCCTATATCCCTGAAAATGAAGATATTCCCGGGAGGTTGCGACAAAGTTCAACCAGATAAGGCAAGCCACGCAATGCGTGTAGTCACACACACACACACACAACCACAACTGATTGTTGGAAAGATAGCCAAATGTACCATGTGTTTGATTTAATAATAGATGCAAATCTTGATGTCCTTGTGTATAATCCTTGATGACCTTTGCATAATCTGAAATACTGATCAATGAAACTTCCCTCTTGCTTCTCATGCTGAGAGTCTGCCTTTGATAAGAGTCACTTGCATTCTGATTAAGGCCTTTTGCTTAAAAGAAAACGCTGGTGAAAGAAGATATTGAAAACACAGTGGCGGATCATCTTGTACAGAACACCAATTTTCAGTTTCTAGCATATTCACCCTCTTTGGTTTGTTTCCAACTTTGGGCAATGGATCTGATACTGTAACAGTTGCATGTACTATGGTGGAGGTAACCTCTTGACTCAAAAAATCCATAACTGTGTCTAGGCCACACTGTGATGGATTTCCACACCACTGTTGTCTTACTGTATAATCGATCTCAGTCTGGAAAACAGCGTACGCTCTCAATACTTTGTACATACCCAGTTCCCTTTTTAGTTAATAGCCAGCCCATATTCGTGAGTTGAACTCCACAAAGCTAGTGTACTTGATTGTGTAGACAACAAGTGTAGTGGAAGCTTCCTTCACCTGTGCGTAGAGGTCAAACCTTATAAAAGCACTGTGCTCCTCTCCTATGGCTTCCAGTAGAGCTAAAAAGATAGCTAACACACTCTGATTTGAAGTTATTAGTTTAGGTCATGTAGCCTGAACAAGCTAGCTCCATGCAATGATGCTCAATAATGACTTTTTGGTTGATTTATAATCGATATGAACCATTTGGAACATGCTTTCTTTGTTTGGATTGT
The DNA here is from genome assembly GCF_047967505.1 of Dipteris shenzhenensis. Classification (NCBI taxonomy): domain Eukaryota; kingdom Viridiplantae; phylum Streptophyta; class Polypodiopsida; order Gleicheniales; family Dipteridaceae; genus Dipteris; species Dipteris shenzhenensis. The sequence continues at coordinate 30,668,270 of NC_141612.1, forward strand.
GCAAAAATGTGCGGGATTGGCAAGTCATAAAACATGGCCACTGTTGGTAAATGATGAAGGGGATTGTATATATGTTGATGTAAGCTGTTTAAGCTTGGAGTCCCAGGTTTGGACAGCCAGGCAAATAATTTCACATTGGATATTCACTGGTATTCTGCAGTTTACAACCAACCATAGGAGTATGCCTAGAACTTTGAGCTCATGAGCAAAGGTACAAAACTCAAAGTGCCTCTTAGTTGAAGTACTAGGAGCCCACGAGCCCCTAGGACAGTAAGCCAGCAGCACGGCAGAGACATCACAGCTCCAGCCTTGAAACATCCTTTCTAGGATCTAACCCTAAACAAAGTCCAAACATAGCCAGCAAAACCATATAGAGATCAGCATGTGACTCACCTCCCAGCCACCCTGGAGCACTCAGCCTAGAGATCAAACTCCCACAAGTCTATACTCATAGCTCTGGCATTCCATACCACCCAAACCGTGCGCAATGTGTAGCATGCAACAGTGAATGATCGTTTAATGTGCAACAAGACCTTAAACCTTTGTGTGAGGTGTATGCGTATGCACCATAAGAGAGAGAGAGAGAGAGTGTAGGATTTAGAGAGAGAATGTAGACGACACCAGATTGGGTTCCTGTACCCACTGAGGGTCCCCCTCCCCAACTGGGAAGGAATTTGCTTTATATCTTGGAGAACTGCAAAAGAATACAACTGACACTTCTTCAGAGAGCTCGAGATACAACTCTGAGGATGACCCTTCGATATGGAGAGCTGACCCACAAATGCCTAGGAAGCAACCCAAATCTTGACCAAGACCACGCTGCACACACAGAAGATGTGGACCACTGTGCAAGGCTATTGAAGAGGCTTGTGCTGTCCTCGGGCATGCAATGGAGCTGCGTGAGTGTGAGGTGAAGGGAAGACAGAAAGCTGAGAGTAATGGAAGCTAAAACAGAGCTGAGATGTGAACTGAGAGCTGAGTGATAGGAGCTGTGAGTGAGCTGAGAAAATTGGAAAAGAAGCTGTAAAAGAACTGCTGAAACAGGCACCCCAAACCTCAACTCCGAGCCGAGCTATGGTGCTGCGTAAACTCCTTCCTGGATCACCCTTAGGGACTGCTGAATGTTTGCTGTCGTGCAGGGGACTGTGGAAGGCTGAGGGCTGCACCGGGCTGGAGGAAAAGGAGGCTTTCTGCTGGGGGCTGGATCAGAACTGAAGGCAGCAGACCCCCCTTTATATAGGGGGCTGTAGGGCTGGTAGGGAATGAGCCAACCAGCCTGAAACAGGCCAACCAGCCAGTCAGCTGGTTGGGCTGATTTCCCTAGCCCTAGCTGCCTAGGGAGGGGCACAGGATAGCCTATAAAGGCAGCCCTTCCCCAGCTCATTTCCCTAGCCCTAGCTGCCTAGGGAGGGGCACAAGGTAGCCTATAAAGGAAGCCCTTCCCCCAGCCCATTCTCCCTTGATGGGAGGTCATTGTCTCAGCCCTGAGGGGGCCTTCTGGGCTCCTATCCTAGGCTGAGACCTAAACCTACCTAGAACCCTAAGACGGAAACACTAACCTACTGTTCTCTAGTAGGTACTAGTGAACAAGGACTGACTTTTTGACTTGACCTAATTTGATGGAATCTGCAAAAAGCTGTTTGAGATGCATCAACTATTGCAATACTCTGGCAAATCTGTGCCCTGAATGCATCTGAAGTCAACAATGGTTCAGGCTTCCTCAGTATACTAGTTTTGCATTCTTGATCACAGTATCTGTTTGACAATGATCTTTTGTTCTACATGTGCCTCCTAATGTCCTTGACTGAGAGATTGGGCAGGGTAGGAAATACTGTCATGTTTCGTTCTCATTGCTTGTGTTAGTCTCATACAAGAAGAAGTCACTCTTTCTTCCTTGTTCTCCCTCTCCCTAAAACAAGGAATAAACAAAAATTGATGGTTTTGTTGGTAAACTGAGAGGAAAGAGTAGAGTGGACACAAACTCACAATACTTGCATATAGAATGAAGAAGAGTGAGGTCCTTATATAGGCACCTCTTACATGCTTACTGACATCACTGATGACTTCAGAGCTCCACAATCATCTCCTCAATCTGCTCCTAGATTCTCTCAATCATCCTATGTGGCTTTCCACCACCTAACTGTGCCTCTCTCACTCACACATAGAAACCAAGGTGTGCCTGAGGCATACACCTTGAGATATCCCAACAAACCCCCCCTCAAGGGAATGCCTCAGGCTATGTCAAGGATACAGCTAGCACAAGGTGTCTCATGCCATCTCATGGTGGTCATGGATCTATCAATGGCTAGGATCTCAAGCTAGCAAGGGTTCCCATGGGTGTAAGGTAAATAAAAGGGATACAAAAGACCTTCCAATGGTTATCTCCCCTGCATGTACATGCACACAGTGTCTGCAGGAGGTACCATGGAGCAAAACAGATACACATGGCCTACATCATAAGGTGACCAGAGGTGTTTACAAAACACACAAAACACAATAGTTTATTTCATTCATTTTGGAGGACTATCCAGGCTGAGTACCTTGACTCAACATAAAAAGAGAGATCTGGAGCATACATAGAGATGATTTAAAATGCATAATCTTCAAAGGATGCCTCATCTTGTGGAGGCACATCAACTGAAAGTAGATTGGTATTTTCTGTCTTTGAAGTTGCTTCCTTTTTTGCAACCATTATCTTGGCAATCTTTAACAAGGAAGCCATGTTGGCATTTTCTTCCTTTGTAGCATAACAAGACATTGCTTTATGTTTAGGCTTTTCACATATTTTGCATAAGCAAGCCATGAGAGGGTCTAACCCAGGTATTGGGCAGTGTCTTCTCTCTTACAAGGCTAGAATAACAACTGAAAAGCTTCAGAATATAAGCATTTAATGTAGCAAAGTCTTGTGATCAAATTTCAATCAATGATGCTTTCACTTATATGCTTCACAAAGGTGGCTAAATGAAAGCTTTCCAATCAAAACCAGGTATAGCAACTCAAAGCAAAGTTGAAGCCACAGTTGTACTGATGTTATTGAAAACTTCAAAAACTCAGAAATGCTAGAGTAGCATCTTATGTAGCATCACTTTCAAAAACTTGTCAAAACTGTCAAAATCAAAAGACTAAACTTGGAGGGCTTGAATCTCACTCTCCAGAGCAAAGAAAAAGGGGGTTTTTGAGGCAAAAGAAAGCTTATATACCACAGAAGGTCCACTGAGGAGAAGGGGCGCAAATTCGCGTCAGGGCACCATAGCTTGCCTCTCCATTTTCGACTGGTTTTTCTCTGTTTTCAGGTTGAATATGCAGCCATTGCTGCTCAGATTTCAGCACAGGATAGCTCAAGGTATGGAGAAGCTCCCTCTGAAAGGAATTAGAGAAGCATGGAGCAGTCTCAGAGAAAACGTAGGAAGAAGAGTCGACGATCTGCGTGAAATGGCGACGAGCAGAGGCGAAGATTCGTCAATTCCTTGCAGCCAAGGGTCGCCCCTTCGAGGTGTATCTCCAGCAGGAAGGGCGTGGAGAATGGCAGAGAAACGGAGGAGAACAGGCTTAAGCAAGTTTTGGGAAGAAGAGGAAGAGATGGTGAAGAAGAAGATGGAGAAGAAGAAGATGATGTGGCAGAAATGGGATCAAGGGGGATCAAATGGCTCTGATACCATGTGGGTAAACTGAAAGGAAAGAGTAGAGTGGACACAAACTTGCATATAGAATGAAGAAGAGTGAGGTCCATATGTAGGCACCTCTTACATGCTCACTGACATCACTGATGACTTCAGAGCTCCACAATCATCTCCTCAATCTGCTCCTAGATTCTCTCAATCATCCTATGTGGCTTTCCACCACCTAACTGTGCTTATGGGCACCTAACTGTGCCTCTAGCACTCACACATAGAAACCAAGGTGTGCCTGAGGCATACACCTTGAGATATCCCAACAGGTTTTTCATACAATTCATAGCACACTTGACACTCTGGAAAGGACAGATAATGTAGGAAGGCGAGGCATGAATTTTTTCTGAAGGTATGGCTCTCCTCAATTAGGCATCCTTTTTTGGATATGGCAGGCACGGTATTAGATCTCATTCTACATAAGATTACGTACTCCTTTCCCCTTTTCCGAAAACTGAAGATCCTTTTATATAATGTGATTTCCCTTGATGCCCTGAGGATCATGCTGTAAAATTGTGAAACGAGCAAGAGTAACATTGTATAAGGTGGTCTGAATCTAGACTCCATTGTCTGCAGGGTCTACAGGAGTCATGATAGCAGGATCTGTATACAGGGCCAGAACGCTAGCCTATGATTGATATGCATGCTCCTTGTTGATGGGCTGCTTTCTTGTTGGGACTCTAACCGTCCAAAATAAGTGGGAGCCCCCCCCCCCCCCTCCCATAACGACGGACAGTCTATCCCCCTCCTCTTAGCAGGCTGACTCAGCCCTCTGGCCCCTCCATGGGCCCGAAAAACTCCCATTCGCTGCCCTATTACTAAGCCATCCAGCCCATGTTGCTGCGCCTTGTACACAGCCCTTGTGGCAGCCTATAAAGCCCACTTGTCTGTTCTCAATGCTGCCGCACATCAGCTGCCCATGTGCCTCCCGCTTCTCCTCCTAGGTTTGCCCATGTGGAACCTTAGCCTTCTGTCCATATGGCAGTCCCATAAATCATTGCAGGGGTCCTAGGATGCCCTCAAGTTTGGGAGCTCAAGTGGAGCAATGGCCCTTCTTTTAAATACCCCCTCTCAAATGAGTGGTCGATCAGCTCTCGCGAAGAGATGTCGGGAATCATTGGAAGGCCTCCGAACTCAAGTCCACTCTCCCACAACTCTTGCACCTTTAGATATTGCTCTGCAGCGTTCAAGAACAACTAGAACCAACCTAGATCATAGACAATTAGAACACTTGTGGCACTGCCAAGCCAAGTCACGAACTTGCTAAATTTTTTATACCCATGCACCATTGTTAGATTCATCTAGTGAATCACTACCTTTCGAATGCCAAGCCATCCTCTAATTGATAGATGACTATCCAATTGTTCCTCTTTAACACTAGAAATAGTATGCATATATCTTGCTAACCACACTAATGGCTATTTCAAACCATTCAGTATTTTTCACCATCTGCAATCTTGAATCAAAAGACTTTGTTTAATGAGTTCCCTATGGCTACTCCATAGATCCCCATCACCAGAAATCCTTTCAACAACTTTGGATTGGGTACTAGTCTTTGAGACTACGTTGTATTTGAGAATTGAACTCTTGAGTCCACCAAGATACCTTAGAGGCTTTTGCTTTGTTTACAGAGCCGACTTTTTTGTGTGTGGCACTTTAGCTACCAAACTTTTGATGTTTTGGTGGCTCCATAGTGTCAGACATAGTCTTCAAGTGGGCTACCGCAAATTATTCTAGCATTATGCAACTTGACCTCCTTGGAAAGTTCTCTAGGTTTCCTGCTTGAGCACCCATATCATTTTGACACTGACTTCCTCATCCAAGCAAACATTGCATAGGCCTCTAAAAATCACCGGTCTTTGTTTGGAAGGTTTGCACCCTCCACTTGGACAAATAATCCACCCAAAGCATGCATTGGAAGTATTCAATAATGCACAAAGAGAGTACGTACCTTGTCCCATCTCTTGATGCTCTAGTCTTTATCATCTATCTCCTCACACTTTACTTGAGAATCGTCGGCCTTATCCTCATCCCTCCTAATGTGGACAGCCTACATGTTGTCCTTCATGTTCACAAAGGTATCTGGATCCATACAACCATTGCCCACTATTAGGCATGAGCATTCACATTATTCTTGTTTTAGGCCTTATTCTCAATCATCAATTGGCTATCTCCTACCATTGATTCTTAGACATTAGTGGCTGTCACACTCAAGAGAGAGCTTGTCTATCTCTGTAGCTTGCTTTTCAACCATGTGTAACAATAAATATGTCTTCTTCCTTTAAGATGCGAGCTCATTTTTAACCTTGCCTAGTAGGAGGATCTTGTGTGTATTTTGTCTCCAACTAAGGGCCCAAGAGAAAAGGAGACTTTGCTTTGTGATGCAATCGAGGGTATTTTTAGTGGCATACTGTGTCTTTTGCATCACAACTTCTTCCATCAATGGGCCACTTGTTTGATTCATATCTTGTGTTTTGGTGGCATATGTTGTCTTATTACCATGTGTTGCCTTCTCCATACATTAGTAATCTTCCCTTCCAATGCCTTATAAGGAGGGGCAAGAGCTGGGAGCTTGTGCTAGCCACCACGAGGGGGTTTCCCATTCCTATTACATCTACTATCCAAAAGTTCACAACCTTGGAATCTATGTGACATGCTTTTGTAGAGTCAAGAGGGTGATTCACGCACTACTAGTCGTTAGAGTGAAGAAATAATGATTGGTGTGATTCATGCATTGCTAGTCATTAGTCGTTAGAGTTGTGACCTCATTTTGTATTTGGAGCATTATTTGTGTGAAAATTAATGTTTGTTTTCAGTGTTCTTAGTTTGTTTTCAATGTTCTTACTTTCTAATTCAAATGTTGTGTACAATGTTTACATTCACATTCAAACCATCAAATCTTATTGTGAATGTGACTACAACATTTACATTCACCTTCAAGCCTTATTGTAAAGGTGCCTACAAGGATCCCATACTATTCGACATTACTTGGAATCACAACATATCATATTTCATGCTATTCACCTTGGAATTCCAAAGATGATTGATTGCATACCAAAATGACAACATTATTAAAGAGTCATTTCTTTAAATCTTTACCAACACTACTAATGATATAATGTAAACATACATGTACCAAGATTGTATTGCATTCATAATTCTATCTTGGCAATTTTGTTGCTATGTTTTTATGCACACAATACGTTAATGCTTATACACATGCCCCTTTCTCTTCCCAAATTCTAAAAAGTCAACTTTTTATCCTAACTATGCTAAAGGCATTAATGCTATACGATAGAAATAAGACTCTACATTTGGATAACACAGAACCCCTGCAATGTAATTTATGTGTATCAATGGATGGTTTGAATGGTAGATAGTTTTATGTCAACTCTTGTATTTTGTAATTGAAGACACATAATTGTTATAAACATTTGAAGCTTCTACATTGAATAAAGCGGATGGTAAAGCACATTGTTTAAAGCTTGCACTTTCAATAAAGAGAGAAGGTGAAATTTTACACATCCAATTATTTTACTTCCCATATTGAAAATTGAAGTTCATAATCATTAAGTTTAAAATCTACCTTGAAGATGTATATGAAGATTTCGTGTTTTTTAATGTTCTCAAAATCTTTCATCAAAACAAAACTTGCATTAGAAGGTCCATATCTTTGGATAAATAATATATGATCACAAAAACCCTCTTACAATTTTCACATCTATGAATTTGCTCTAAGAATTCAAAAGCATCATCATGATCTTTCTGAGATATTTTTTAGATTATTTAGAGACAAGCTATTCAAGTGGGTGCTTCCAATACATTTAAGGGTATGCTCTCCACCTAGTGCCTCCATGTGTCCATGACTTCAATATGTTAATGAATCTTGGTTTGATATTTTAGGGAGTTATAGGAAGGACACATCTTTAATAGGATGTTCTAGCTCTTCTGAAATGGATAGGGCATGGATTCTTTTATTTATATAATCTCATTGTATCTTGTCATCCTAGCTATTTTTGAGTATGTGGTTATGTTCAAACATTATTTCAAATGAAGGCACTAAATCGGAAGCATTTTGTACTTATTTACTTTATGATGCTCAAAAGGACAATTTAGAGTGCACGTGCACATTCTTTGACTGAAGACTAGTAATGGGATCTACAACAAGTTGTTGAAGGAAAATATTTAGCAATGTACAAGATTTCATGTTGTATCTTGGCATGCACTCCTAAATGCCATCCCCAAATTCTATGATTTAGTAACATAACATCTAACACTGTAGGAAACGGCATGATCTCTTCTCTAGACGTGTTTAATCTACCATGTTTTCTTCACTGTCTAGTCTCTATGGATTTGTGCCCTTGATTGTACCCATGTTATGAGATCTGCTAAACCATACGTCTTGTTTGATGTGTTGGTGTTGCTACCTTCAAGGAGAACTTAGATTTAATCATAGGAAATATTAATGTAGCACTGTGGGGATCTCCACCAAAATAGAAAATCTCCTAATCTATAGCCATGTCCCTTGTTCCCCCTAACAACAACAACAACAACACGAGAAAAAACACCTCAGTGCTTCATGCACTTGCCACTTGCTTTGTCAATGCTTTGTCCCAAATCCCCCTCTATTGCACATGAGCTTCATCATTTGGACAGAGCAAATCAAGAACTTCTTGAGGAGGTGTATTGGATGCTTTGTCCCAAATCCAACCTATGTTGAGGCCTGTACAAAGTATCCTACCCATCGGATATGCTTTGGATGGTTAAACTTGCCACCACAAACCCCATGTCCACCTCTTATCCATGAGGATCTATTGCCTCTACCCACATGAAGTGTTTATTATTACGAACTCTAATCCCACCATACACCTTGTCATGACTTCCAAAAAATAGCACTTACAACAAACACAAAAGAAGACATACGAAAAGGCATAATGAATCGTATATTTCCTCCTTGCAATGTCATGCACATGCATGAATTATAAAATCCTTGCTACATGTAGCATAAATTCATGTTTAACATCCATCCTACATTCATAAATGTTCAAAGAACACAACCATGGAGCATATTTCCAAAACATACATGGACATCTCTTTGTTTTATTTCTTTTATAAAAATATTTCATGGGCAACTACATCCGCACAAGTGCATATATACCGTTCATGCCCCCCCGTCTCCTCCCCCCCCCCCCCACACACACACATGCACACGCACATGTGCACACAAATGCAAAAACACACACACACACACATGTGCATGCATGCACACACACATGTGTGTGCATGCATGCATGTGCACACACTCACACACACACACACATGCATACACACACGTGCGCATGTGTGCACACATGTGCATGGCATGCATGCATGCACAAACGCACATATATGCACATGTGCATGCATGCACAAACGCACATACATGCACATGTGCATGCATGCATTCATGCATGTGCATCACACATGTACGTGCCCACTCATACACATAGGCAAAACTTCTTATGGATCTTATGCTTTATGATTTTGTGTTTCTTGAAATGTGCAAACTAGCATTGACACACACACACATGTGCGCACACAAAGCATCAATAAGTATAATTGAATACCATTAATGGACTACTACATATTGGTCCTTTTATGTTGCTTTTTTGTAATGCTTTCTGGACACTTATAAATTTTTTAGACCCAAACAATGGAACATTAAAACCAACTGATCTAGGTAACAACCAGGATCCATTGGGAAAGAAAGTTGAAAAGTGTTATAGTGTTTATCATAATTTTTACTCTCTATTTAGCCACACTAGCAATAGGGCTACTAAAGCATAGTCAAGTTTCTTGAATCATTCATAGAAAGGGTGTGTGGTTGACTACTGCGCACGAGTTGCATCTGTAGTATGTGAGTTTACCGCTACTAGTCTTGCTTTTCTTGTTATAATTATAGCTTATCATGAATTAAAAAGGCTAGAAGGGCTTGAAACTGCTAGCAGGTGGAGAACTCATGTTTAGTATGTCAATGTGCTTAGGTCAAGAAATAGTGTCACCACCATAATACACCATCATAGATATGATGCAACACATGAGACCCCTCTAATTTTGGAGGAATTCCATGATTCATCATGTGGTACCCGAGTCTCGGACCTGAACTATTGGCTTGCCCATGGGCAAGGTTTTAGGCCCATTGTGTCTGGGGCGATGATGGGACCAAGATAGGTTAGCAGTAATAAAAAAGATTAAGGAATCCTATCTTGACCAAGATGCCATTGCGTACATTTGTGCTTTGATATAATGGCCTAAAAATCACACCTCCACAACACTTCAGAGAGTAGTGAAGTGGTTTTAGTACCAACTTTGAAACAACTATGCTTACCAGCCAAAGTCAAGCAGTAGGTGAACCAACTGTGAAACATCTAACTGCACCACCTAAAAATGATCAATAGGTGCTTGCAAAAACTAAGTCATGACTAGCACATGCTTACTCAACATGAAGGACTTGACCTTGAAGCATACTAAATATTAGTAAACGGGGATGGAAAACATGCATATGTGGGGGTGTGTCCATGTACCAACAATGTAAAGCAAATATTGTTGTAAGGTGTGATGCTCCCTAAGAGACTTTGATCCTTCCCACAAAGTAAGGGGCTCCTCATTAACTCCATTGCACCTAATCAAAGAGCTCTGTTTTAGTGGCTCCTCCTTTAACATATACCCTTTGTGCATGGATACTCCCTGGACCATTGCTAACTCACGGTCTACATGCTTCCGCTCAAGACAATAGAGAAGGGGAGGGATCAACTCAGATAGTCATGTAGGGGCAATCCTTGGAGACTCTAAATTTTCTCGTCCTTTGGCAATAGAAGTGGGGCTATTTTAGTTCCAAGCTAAGGAAAGTGTAGACGTTTGCAATTTATGGTAGTTTCCTTGCAACCACCTCGCTGGTTATTGGAGTTATTATAGTTCTAAACCACCGCGCTGGTTATTGGAACCATTTTCACTACAATAACAACAGTTTTTTTCAACAATTTATTGTGCAACGATCCCTATGGTTCCAATAAAATGTAAACGAGGGCAGAAATATGCCATTTGTTCTTCTTTAGAGCCACTTTCACTACCGAAGTAACAACAATAATAGTATCGGTCATCAGAGCCAAGATCATAACACTTCAATGGGATGAGGGGGAGGAGCGATGGCACACACACCCAGCTTTGTGTAGCCTAGTGTAGGCGGTTATATACATCATCGTCTAGCTATGACGTGCGATTAGATGGTTTCTCGGTCATCGGAAAATTCTAATAGTCTGATATGTTATTACAGTCTAGCTCTAGCTTAATGCTAATCTGAGTGTGCGAATTAGATGGTCCCTCATGAAAAGTCATTGTTATTACAATTTGATTCTAACTCAATGCTAATCTAGGCCTGTGAACTAGATAGCCCCTCATGCAAAGTCATTGTTATTACAGTCAACTGAAGAAAGGCAAGATCAGCCAATTACAGCATTCACGTGACTCAAAATCATCCATATTGTATCCGCATGGAGATCTAAGTGTTCTATGTATATCTATGAGCATTCTTTAATAAGGCATGTGGTCATCTTTATCATTTTGTAAAAAAAATTTGTCTGTGATATTGAACACATGTAATCTCATTATTTAGATTGTTAGAAGAAATACTCACATAAGAGGAAAATTCCCACCAAAAAATATAGCACCAAAATATATCATGTAGCCCATGCCTAATGACATCATCTAGCATTTCTGCAAACCTAGCAACATGCTCCAAGGGAGATGAAATTGGTCTTGCTACATCCTCCTTGCGAACTCTCCAAGATAGTAATAAAGTTCTCACAACTTCAATGTTCGCCTTTGACCATCCATTGTCACAGTTGAAGTTATAAAAGCTATGTGCGATGTCAATTAAGAGAAGACCCAAATCATACATGTACTTTGGTATATCTTTAACAACACAAAGAATATATGGCAAGCACCATTGTGTGAACCAAGATAGTAACAAAGTTCTCACAACTTCAATGTTCGCCTTTGACCATCCATTGTCACAGCTGAAGTTATAAAAGCTATGTGCGATGTCAATTAAGAGAAGACCCAAATCATACATGTACTTTGGTATATCTTAGACAACACAAAGAATATATGGCAAGCACCATTGTGTGAACTTTTGGTTTTCTTCAGCTTTAAAAAATCATGATATTTTCTTGGAGTATGTGGCCATCAACCATTACGAATCGAGGAAGGAGTAGACTTTAAAACTACTTGGCAACAAGAGTCAATTCTCTTTTTTATATCATTGGTGGCTTTTTTCATTAGAGTAGATATGTATTTACTATATTTACTAAATAAGTTTAGTGATAATATATGCATTGTATCAATATACACCAAATCAAGTGATAAATTGAATCCATATAGGTCATAAAACCTCCAAAGGATTGACTCTCGTGATAAACCTAGTACTTTTAGTATGGATTCTCTATCCATTTGTGAGCAAACTCTCTTCACTTCTGACAAAGGTTGAACCATTTCTAATATTGTTCTTTTGGGAGGTGGATATCTTCCTTAGGCATTTGCATTGTGACTTGGGGTTGGTTGGGCCAAACAATTTGGGTTGGAGATCCTTTGGGAAGTGGCATGTTCACCCTAGGCATAGGACTATAAGGGGCAGTTGTTGGGTACCTCCCATGTTCTGTGCCCAAGTAGGAAACAAAGGATCTTTAGAGGTGGGGAGTCTTATTTGTGGACCTTCTAGATTACTCCCTTGTCGAGACTATTCCAGCATTTGAAACTCTTGGGGGAGTCTGGGGCCATCTTATCTTCAAGGAAAAAAGATCCATCTTCATCTTAGCATTATAGAATTGTCTCGGCATTGATTTGACCCTACTGTTGAACCATATTTCAAGCATATCAAAAGCAATATTTTGACATTATTTACAAGGATTTAAATATATTCATTTTGGAATCTTTTCAAGGATGATATGGCAATGGACCATGGTATCATGTATAGGTCAAGCAATATCAACAAAACTGCACAAGGGGAAATATGTAACATGTAGATATATAGAATACAAACAATTCTTGTTCTCCAAGACCATTGGAAGCATGTGGACACCTTCTTGAGACGAATAGATGATCCCCAAACGGATCCTAATTTTGCCGAGAGCAAGCAAAAAGAGATCAAAGGGAGAGGGATGCTCATGAGAAACATGTGCATGGCATTTCATCGAATACACTTAAAACACTAAAAGCAACACGGAATATGTTTGCCCACTATTTCTTTTTACTTGGCCAGCATTAGAGTGTTTTATGAAACTGTAAAATCCTAGGAACCCATGTGGCACATTCTAAGCCATTAGATCAATTGGCATATTATTAGCTACTTACAATATACTTAGGAGTTGGTCAAGCACTCTAGTTGTGAAGCTTTTTGGGTTGTGGTGATAGGAAAAAATTGAAGGCAATGTTAGCAAGTGCCCATGGTCCCTTTTTCTTTTATCAGTCTGGTATGTATGGCCTAAAGCGCTGAAACTTGGGCGAAACAGCCTTGAAATCTGAATTCCTCCTTGATCATCTTGGTCACACGTCGTTATCTAGATTTACGTCCGCCACAACCAGTCGTCGATCACCTGCTACAGAAAAATTTGGCACTCAAATGGACATCTGCGCCAAGCTTTGTCGTCCAAAAGTCACAGATATCAACATCAGATTGCTGATCTTTGCAATAACAGTTAATCATCAGCTTTGGCAGGAGAACTGGAGCCAGGAAGTCGTGCAGATCTTTGAAATGCATGGATGCCGTGCTTAGAAAGGACAGACCAAACTAGCATTAATTGTAAAGAAATGTCAAACTTCCTTGCCACCATGAGGAATTTAAGATCCAAATATCACTATCATTCGTTCATTGACCGGTGGTTGTTAGGTGGTACCTCAGAGATTAAGCTATCCAATATATTGGGCTTAACAGAGCATGGGCGCAACGCAGAACTGGAGGGATGCTGCTCCATTTTCGCGGCAACGGGTGAGACAATAGCAGGTGTCCTGCGGGTTGATAGAGCCAAGGTCTCAGTGCGCGAGAAATAAGGTTTTTAAACTTGCGTAGAGGTAGGTTTTTTAACTTGCGTACCGGACATCCTTTCTGTTGTCGATAGTCCTACTATCACGAAACGCGGAGGAGACCTGGAATCGTTCACCAGGTCGATTCTCTTCGAGTTCTATTCCACGAATCTGCTGCAGATTTCCACATTGATACTCTTCCAACACTGCAGAATGCACAGACTTTTCAAGGAATTCTTTGTAGATGAAACTACGGCGTCCAGACGAATGGCGAAGGAAAACTTCAGCAGCTGCAATGACACTGTCTTCTCGGGTGGCTTCGTCCTTCCCCATCGTTAATATTACTTGCTCATGATGAAGCGCTAAAGCAGTTGCAGGAAGCATTAATCTTTTATCGGAGCTGTATTGCTGAAGGCAAATGTTCATTCCTGTGCGAGTCGGGATGTTATTCTGGACCACCACCTGTGCGCGGTCAATGCTGGGCTTATTGAAGGGAGCGACTGTGGTATGGCAGTTTCGTGTGCACCTCTGCAAATCTAACAATTGTTTGCTGCAAAAACCGCAGGACAGTGAAGAAAAATAGCGACAGCTTCTCATTACACACAAATCCAACGATCCGAGCAGAAAACTGCAGAGTACACTTGAATCGAAGTTGAATTCACTTCAAACATGTATCGTCGCCCAGGACTGATGGTTGTGTGAAAATTCTGGTAGCATGCAGGTGTCGTTGATCTTATGAGAATTCTGTTGCATATAATACGTGAATTGATGCGTTAATTAGTATACCTGCGTTGCAGGACGTCGTCAACCCATTGATCAAAGCGTTGGGAATCGAATGCCGTTATGTTCATGCGAGAGAGCAAGCGGGCTTCATGCTCCATAGCTCCAAAAACAGAGCATCTCAAACTAATGTTGTACTGGCTACTCAAGATTTCTCACACCCCCAACTATTAACGGTTTTGTAGGTAGGCAACTGCCTGCCTTGAACGTAATAATCAGGGTTTAGTGTTTCGTTTATACTAATTGAACATCAATATTTGCTTTACATTTTTTACCTTTGTCTTGCCCCCCCCCCCCCAAATCACACACACACACAAATGACTCACTTTGACTATAGGTGTTTGTGCTATAGGTGTGAAAGTAGCCATGTCATCTCTTTTGGAGTAGGTCTTCAAATACAAAAGGGTGAACATAAAGCATTGCCAAAAGTACTAAGTTAAAGTTCAATGCACCATAACTAATACTTCTCTTGTCAATATACCATCAGTTTTCTCTTCCCTTTAAATGCTATCACCTATGAGAATGAGCACAAGGATCATGGTGAACTTGGAAATAGAGGCAGCGTGCACGCACACACACACACACACGCATGCACACATGCACACACGCACAGATGCACACACGCACTCATGCACGCACGCATGCACATACACACATACACACGCACACACGCACAAACATGCGCGTGCACACACACAAACACACAAAAGAAAATCCATCGTGGGGGTTCTACCTGTGCTATTTATACCCTCCAATTGTTGTAAGAAAATAAATTGAAGCTCAGGTGATGTATTTAGTACCTTCCTTAGACCACTAGTAAGTGAATTAGAGAGTCTATTCATTGATGGAATTGATGTAATATACAATTATCCAACAAACATGATTTTGATGATGCATCTCAAGCTTCAAAACAATGCAAAATACATGCCATGTTAATGATGGTAACAAGAGATCACCTTGCTCATTGTATAAAATAGGACTTTTTAAAGATGGTTAGTTTTTTGTCATAGAGACAAAGCTCATGCAATTTTAGATTCTAGTAATCCATCATTTCAAGGACACTATCTATATGATAAGAATATGAATTTAGTTCAACATGGTTCAAATAAGACATGTTATAGACTCTTTGAAAATATTGAGTTATTTAGACATGGTTCAAATAAGGACCATTAGAACCTTGCTGTTGATGGTACCCTGAAATCTTTGGACTCTTTAAACATGGCCAAGGTGGATGTCTTTTAAAAATTTTGCAATACTTCAAAAGCATTTTCCTTGGAAATCCCAAAAAAGTGCCTTGATAATTGTTCGTGTAGTTTTGAAAAGACTCTTAAAAAATTATTTTGGAAAATGTCAAAATTTGAGGCTTTGCAAGGGTCTTGGGGGAGTCACTATGTATAAATCCTATGTATCACGTGTGTTCAAGGCCTATTTGTAAAACCCCTTATCTGTAGATTTATCATGGATAAATCACACCCTTTCTTATTCAATCTGTGAATACTCCCTTTATATGATACCCTTATGTATGCGAAAAATGTGTAAAAAGGAGATTTTAAAGACTCTTTCTATTGAACCCATATGATATGCTTACATATTTATGAGTGAACCCCCTGAGGCAAGGGTTAATATTCTTATTTTTAAAAATGGAGAGGTTGAATAATCATTGCTAGAAGGGGACATGGGAGACCATGATGTGGAGCACCCACTTGCTGCCTCAACTCTCCCATCACGTTTTTTAACTGTAACCAAATTGAGAAACCTAGTTTCTCAACCAAACTTGTACCATTTGACCTAAAACGAAATCCTCCCATCCAACTACCACACTTCTTTCACATTCTCTCATTCCTCTTCCTTCCCCCTCATTTCTGAGTACCATTTCAAAAATTTCTTTGCTCTAGCCCTCTTTTCAAATTTCTTGCTTGCTTCTGAGCGAGAAGCTTCTTTCTCTATTCTCCCTCTCATGGGTTGGACTCTCACACCAAACTTGTCACTTCGCTTCTCCACCTATCGCTTCCCTGCTTTTTCAATGCTTTGGCATTGCTTTTTATTTATGACTGCTTTGTTTGTTCTTTGCATGTGATTTGGCACTGCTTTGTCAATGCTTTGGCACCGTTTCTAAATGCATTGGCACTGCTTTCTCTTTGTGACTGCTTTGCTTATGCTTTGCATGTGCTTTGGCATTGCTTTGTTAACTCTTTGTCAATGCTTTGGCACTGCTTTGCCAATGCATTGGTACTACATTCACAATTCTTTGGCACTACTTTGTCAATGCTTTGGCACTTCATATACAATGCTTTGACACTGAATGCTTTTGGTACTATTTGTGTCTGCTTTATTTGTGCTTTGCATGTGCTTTGAAAGTTCTCTAGATGTGTTGTGTAACTGCTTTGAGAGTGCTTTGCATGTGTTTTGGCAGTGCTTTGTGAACTAAATTGTTACTGCATGGCTCTATATTTGACTGCTTTATCACTTCTTTCTACTTGCTTGTGACATGCCACTACATTGTGATTTCTTTGCGTGCTTTGTATGTGCTTTGTGACTCATTTGCATCTACTTTGTGTCTTCTCTCTCATACTTTGTGTTTTGGCACTGCTTTATATGTGTTTTTGCCAATGCTTTATATTTGTTTTCCGCACTGCTTTATGTGTTTTTGGCATTGCTTTGTATGTGTTTTTTGCATACACTTAAATATCCATTTGAAAATTTACATGTTTCTTTGGATATAGTCTTTGTCAATAATTCGCAAGCTGGATCATCTGACAAGCCTGGAAGACGTGGACCTATGCACATGTGTATTGTTGAACCTTCACTTGTGCCTAGAAGACGCGGACTTTTACACATGTGTATTGTTGAACCTTCACCTCCAAGTAGCACAAAACATGAGAAGAATGAATAACTAAGCCCATGGCATGGGCTTCATGGATTAGATGCAATCTTCCATGATACTTTGCAAGCGAGTCATTAGACAAGCTTGGAACATATGTACATGCACATGCATTTATTGATGAACCTGCAACTGTGTTGGATAGCACATCACACGGTGAGACCATCAAGTAAGCTTAGAGCTTATGCTCCAACCTATAGAAGAGAAAGTAATTCACATTGAAGATGAAGTAGAGATGGTTGAGGCAGAGGTAGTGATTAGTGACCCATCTTTTGAAGCTTTCATAGATGTACTTACTCTTGTAGCAGATACTACAACCACAAGGAGAACAATTCAAAGGGGCAGACTACTGGACAGTGGTTAAAGGGATGACGATCAAAGAACTGTCATACACAGAACATCAAAGAGGAGCCCAGTCCATCAAGTCCATAGCTGCTCAACACTAAGGGGAAAAGGCTTAGAACCCCAAGTGACGTTGAAAAGGTTGCGAGCCCTACAACAAAGTAAAATGCAAGTACGGCATCTACCCATAGGCCATGAGCCTGCAAGAGACTATAACATGTATATTAGAAGTGTGGTTGACCTTATGTGATGAGTGGAATATTACTAAAGTTTGGGTTATATGTTCATGTAAGAATTTGTGATAACCAACCCGATGTATTTTGGAATCTTTAATTGTAGTCAGAGGTTTTCTTCAATGTATGTTCTCCATGTTCTATTTGAACTTCTTGAGAGAGTGCCTTGTACTGGTGCACACATTAAAAATATTTGATCATCATAGGCTTCTTAAAAAATTTTATGTTGTATCTTTTAAAAAGATAGGCTTGTATCTTTTAAATCATCAAAGGATCTTTTGGGTGAAAAATAGGCTTGTATCTTTGAATGTTTTATGGGAGAGCAAGAGATAGAGAGGTCTCTTTATGAACAAGAACATAATCATGTCATGGTTTGTTTAGGTGAAAATGAATTTTTGCTAATCACATATGTAAAAGGTCCTTTCAAACTCTGACGCAAGATGAGTGCTACTCAAGCCTGTGGTTCTTCTCCAGATCAACGAAGGAGAGCGCACAATGTTAATGAAGCCAAGCTCCAGTAGATTCATCATAGTGGCAATGTTGGCATACCACTCTTGAATTGCGAGAGTGGTTATGCATTGCCTCCCCCTCCACTTTACTACTACGTCCCTAAGAGCAAGAACGTGGAACACCGCACTCTTATTCTTGACATGAGTGGTGTGGGTTCATCCACACAACCATAAAAAAGAGTTGTTCTAGCCGCAATAGCATGTTTATGTGTGGCAGCACAAGACCTAATCTCGATGTCACATTTCTTGTTCCAGATGATGCAGAGCGTTTTTTGCATTGGGCAACTCGATGGTTTGATGTGTATATATGGGGCTCATAGTGTATGCACAACTTGAGAAAGAATTTTGAACTATGCTTTCCTAGCTTGGAGTCTCTTATATCAAGGTGGATGGATCATGCATACTATGACTCAGTGCATATCACCCTTTTGGATGGGAAGCCTATAGGCTGTATTTTTCAAGAACCTATATTATTTTTGGGAGAAATACCCTTTTCACGATGAGTCGTGTACCATACTTATTGATTTACAAGTGTACAGGAAATCTGTCTAGGACATTCAACATACTTCCAAAGATGACAATAGTCCCTGCACACATGTGTTGCAATTTCTAACTAGACACTTGGCACCATGGTTATGGCAATGGTTATTGTCAGAGGATCGGCTGTAGTTTTCTTTTGCAGATCATTTTGGGGCTTGGTCAGACCAGGAAATCCTGCAAGTCACCGAAAGTCTTGTTGTACATCCAAGATGGGTGCCAGCCGAGATGGCTAATCTTGAGAGGCCTTGCACATATGTCAGACCCCAAAACTCAGGCAGGAAATAGTACCTTGGCACTAAATGTATTGTCATGTATTAATTGTAACTATATGATGTCATCTATGTACTGTGAATCGAGCCAGGTTCATTTCAATTTTTGGAAGGCTTGCAAAATGTATTGTAACCACATTAAGTAATATTATCATCAACCTTGGACCTTCATGCATTAATGATTGTCCTTTGACCAAATATTTGAATGTCATGTTCATGTTGCATGAAGTCGCTAGAGCATAATGTTTGTAAGACAATAGCATGAATATAGCCTAAAATGTGAATGTCAAAAGAAGAATGATGGCTGAATTTTATAGTGTTCAACCTTCATAGATTCCAATTTTGTTTACATAGATTGAGCATCGATTCCACCCCTTGTTTCCAAATTTGTTCATTTATGAAATATAGAAGTGTGCATGGGATGTTCTTGAAAAGAGTGCTATCAAGATCTCATAATCAAGCACTACTCAGATCTCATAATCAAAGTGTTATAAGCCTTAACAAAGATCATGTTCAACACAATAGAATAGGACATCTTGCTATCCATTTTGACTCTTTGAATTGTTCATCTTGCCACTTACAAGTGTAATTATGCTTGATGAAAATTTTGAGGTGCTTCTTCACTAATCGTATAAGATCACTACAATCCATCTCCTTTCTCTCAAGATCTTCCCTTTGCTTCTTTTTCCCATTCACAATGGTGCCTGTGTCCACATTTTGGAAGACCTTCACCATCACCTTTTTTGAAATTGATTCAAGGGAAACATGATATGTTCTTTGGACCACATCTTTTGCACTCACCCAATAGACATTGACGATGGTGGAATGTGGCTCCAACAAGTTTGGGGCACACCATAGACTCCCACAGGGGAGTGACACCCTTGTAAGCCTATCCCAAAGCTTTGCAACCTTCACTATTTCCACATATCTGACAGTCACAGTTGCAAGATGCTCCATGAAGACCAAAACTCTACATCCTTAGCTAATTAATTGCATCGTTGATAAAAATCATCTGAACGTGATAAATGCAGCAACATGTGTACCTGTCCTTCAGCTTTCGCATGAAATAGGGCTTCAAGCACTCAAATGAGCGTTGTTGAATTATAATCGCTGGAAGAGCTCAAGCTATGGTAGCGTACAAATTAAGGGAGCTCTCAAAAGCAGTAACACAGACTATCAATTATCTGGCTTTTTTTTTTAATCACTGGCATTGTGCTCTCATTACATAATAACAATAGTGCTCTCATCACAGACTCACCCACTTTACAACAACCAAGGTTGATTCCATACAAGTCCAACAATCATGCCATCCCATAGGTTTCTTTGTGGCCAAAACTGGCATATCACTTTGTTCCCCCTTTGTGCATTGTGAGCAATCTCAAAGCAGTTACTAAAAGTAGTCTCAAAGCAACTATCTAAAAACACTCTCATAGCAGTTAATGATGTCTCCAACCAGTCAAGAAGAAATATGAAACAGCTCTCAAAGTAGTTTACCATGCCATCCCATGGGTTTCTTTGGGGCCAAAACCATCATATTACTTTGTGGCCCCTTTGTGCATTGTGAGCAGTCTCAAAGCAATTACTGAAAGAAGTCTCAAAGCAATTACTCAAAGCAGTCTCAAAGCAACTGTCTGAAAACACTCTCATAGCAGTTCATGATGTCTCCAACCAATCAAGAAGCAATCGGAAACAATTCTCAAAGCTGTTCATCATGCCATCCCATAGGTTTCTTTGTGGCCAAAACTATCATATCACTTTGTGCCCCTTTGTGCATTGTGAGTAGTCTCAAGGCAGTTACTGAAAGTAGTCACAAAGTAGTATCAAAGAAACTATCTAAAAACACCCTCATAGAAGTTCATGATGTCTCCAACCAGCCAAGAAGCAATAACAACTCTGAAAGTAGTTCATCATCATGCCATCCCATAGGTTTCTTTGTGGCCAAAACTATCATATCACTTTTTGCCCCCTTTGTGCATTGTGATTTGTCTCAAAGCAATTACTCAAAATAATCTCAAAGCAGTTACTCAAAAAAGCCTCAAAGCAATTGTCTGAAAACAGTCTCAAAGTAGTTCATCATGGCTCCAAACAATGAGAAAGCAATCATAAAACAATCTTAAAGCAGTTCATCATGGCTCCACAACCAATCAGAAAGAAGTCTCAATGCATGCTCAAAGCAGTTCATCATGGCTCCACAACCACTCAAAAAGCATTCAGAAAGCAAGCATGGGTCCACAACCAGTCATCCAAGGTTCGTGGCTACTTCACATGGCTTGAGGTGCTGCGGATGTTGGATACAATTGCTCCCTACAATTGAAGCCCTTCTAAATCCCAAATAATGCCCTCAGGGTTGATCAGAATGCCATCCAACATCCTGGCAGCTGAACTACAAACAGAAGAGGAGATCTCAACTCAATAGACTTCTCAAACACCACCAGTAGCGGCGGCTACAACCCCTCCCTCTCGATCATCCAGGAAGTGCATGCTAGCTCCAACACAAAAGGTCGTGAGATCACTAACACACTCCCCACTCGGGGAAGCATGGCTCCAACAACTTACTGGCTGCACCATCCACCTGAAGTATGTGTACAAGGGTCAAGGTTATACCCTCTACTACCACAACGCGGCCGCGTACCAAGGATCCAAACGTACAAGCATCCCTGGTGATGATAGGTCTTAAGCCCGTTGCATACGGTCTACCATAATACCTCAACATGAAAATGTCATTAGGAAAAATGAGAGCTCATTATGGGGCCTTGAGAGAAATTGCTATATCTCTTCTTTTTTGCTTTAAAAATGGATAATATTAAAAGCAAACTAACAAGGTACGTGTTTTAGGAAGACATGCATTCAATAAGGATACCTGAGCTACTTTATTATATCTGACATAGGGTGAAAATTTTGGTATTTGTTACCTCATTGACATGTCCTGAGCGGGCCAAAACCCCCCAAACGGCTTTGGAATCGCTAAAAACGAACAATTGGAGGGTGTATGCATGTTTGACTGGACTTAAAAAAAGCACTGTCCCTAGACAATGCTTTTTAAGTGCCTATAAAAGCACCTTGCAAGTGTAGATTTGCAAGTGGTAAATGATAAAAAACTAACATCCCATGTCCCACGTCTTGCCTCATAATGACCTTGTAATAGCCTCTTCTCCCTCGGCCACGATCTTTGGCTATGTTGCTCTCCCTCGATTGTGTCTCCCTGCTTTGTCTTGTGTCTTCTAGCCTACAAGCTCACTCTTGTCTCTCCTGGCCTGCCTATCTCTTCCACTATTGCAAGCTCTGTGTGTGTGTGCGTGTGTGTGTGTGTGCGCGCATCCGTGTGCGCGTGTTTGTGTGTGTGTGTGTGTGTACGTTGTTTGCTCTTCCAAGCTCTATCGTTTTGCAATTCTCTGTCAGCACATTGCTTTAACACTACTTTGAGAACAATGCAAGCTCTCTCTCTCTCTCTCTCTCTGTCTCTCTCTCTCTCTCTCTCTCTCTCTCTCTCTCTGCACTGTCTTTTCTTACAAGCTCTGCGTTTCTTGTACTTCTTTCTTTGTCAACGATATGGTAGGTGATTGTGCTACAAGAAATACATTGGATTTTCTATTCTTGATTGATCTTTCAGAATGAAACTAGTGATCTAGGTGGTGATCTAGTGTTTCTTTTTTGCAGGTTCGTCTAACGTATTTTCCTTTCGCACCAGAGGATGTCATTGCACAGACACTAACACATCTGACCAATAGATAAAAAGAGGTAAATACTATTAGAGAATATGAGTCTGTGAAGAAAAGAAAGCAATGATAAAAAGCAAGGATGAAGCAAGCTTGCAGATCAGGCAACTATTGAAGTTGACGTGCACAAGAGACAAAAGATAACAAATGAGGTTGTATCCTTCTTGTTGAAACAAAAAAGCAGGACTCTGTACTTAGAAAGGATATCTTTGAACAAATCATTTCTCATTCGTGGGAAAAAATCAGGCAAGTGGGTAACAAATGAATTTATGGAGGAAAATGAGGCTGAGGACATCCAAAGAGGCAGTATGGAAAGAGGCAAGGAGCTGTGGAAATTCTGGCAGAAAACTGGTAGAGTTTGACTGTTTTTGCCAAGGTGACGATCCGAGGGGTAAGGTGCCTTTTTATAGTTTTAAGTATCCCAACGGCCGGGGGGATAGCGTTAAGGCAATAGGTCGATGGGATAGGAGTAAGGCGACGAGTTGAAGGACAATATGACAATGATCCAGCGGGATGGCTATAAGGCGACAATCTAGAAGGATAGCTGTAAGGCGACAATTTGATGAAATACCTGTAAGGCGATGATCTGACGGGATAGCTGTAAGGCAATGATCCGATGACCAACAGGATAGCCGTAAGGTGATGATCCGGTGGGATAGCTGTAGCGATGGGTTGTCGGGTTGACATTTGTCAGACTTGTTGAGAGGGAAGAGAGGAGAGGAAAAAAGAAAAAGTGGGGGGCTACTTATGCTGAGGGCGCTACCCAGAGGAGAAACGGGGAGGACGGCGGACTGGGTGATGCATAGACTTGTGAGGTCAGTGTGTAAGGATGTAAAATATGAAGAAAATGCAAAAAATAGATCAATTAAGCGCTCTGCCAAAGCATTTTTGGTGAGCCTTTCCTTGATCGTAATGGGAGGGCTGGGCACTACATACTCCATCGGCATAACTGCTTCCCAACCAAAGGCTAAGTTGAAGGTGGTGCAGTTCGTTGCCACTTCGTAGGACGTTTGGTAGGCCCACAATGCTGCAATGAGCTTGTGCTCCCAGTTGGTCCGACTGGCTTCGATTGTACAAGTTATGATTGTGTAGCACGTTTTGTTTGAGCTCTTGGCCATGCCATTTGCTCTAAGATAGTATGGTGTTGATTTCCTATGTATGATCATGAATTCGCTAGTCAGGACCACTATGGTTCATTAAGGAAACGACTTCCTCAATCATTGACTAATTCCAAGGGACACCCGAACCATGTAATGACTTGTTCATATAAAACCTTAGCTGTTGGCCACGCATCAGCTTTTCTTGTGGCTCATCCTTCCACCCATTTGGTGAAATAATTTGTGGCTAGGATAATATATATGGCCCATGTTCCTTTAGCTGTTGCTGGGCTTATAAGACCAATAAAATCTATGCCCCATTTCTCAAAGGAATGCTTGGTAAATATTCTAGTTAGGGGCATCATATCCGCTTTATGTGCGATTTTCACTCTTTGGTAGGGATCGCATCGCTTGATAAACTCGGATGCATCTCCAAAGAGAGTTGGCTACCAGAGGCCTACCTGTACCAATTTACGTGCTATAATGTCAGCAGTGGCAAATTGACTGCCTGCTATCCTTGAATGGGCTGCTTCGAGCACATCGATATATTCGTGTTCGCACACGCACCTATGAATGATTCTATCCTTGCCCATGCGATAGAGTTGGCCTACAATTAGCTGGTATGGCACTGCATCTTTAATGAGTTTGCAGGCTTTGTCCTTCTTGAGGGCTTTGTCCAAGGGTAAACCATTTTCCATGTAGTGGCCCATTTCGACTGCCCATTCCAAAATTATGTCAATGAGAAACAGGGGAGCATCTAGGAGGTCATCCTCAACTCCCATTGGAGCTTCTCCATTGGGAATCCTCGAGAGGTGGTCAGCTAGGACACGAGTCTTGACTTTATGCACCACGACTGTGAAGTCAAACTCCAAAAGGATTAGCATCCACCTTGTTATGTGTCTGTCATGCAAGGCTTGTTAACCAAATATAGTAATGCTTGATGATCTATAAAAAAGATGAACTTGTTGGCTAGCAAGTAATGCCTGAACTTCTTAACCGCATAAACCATGGCCAGGCCTTCTCTCTCTGTTGTAGTGTAATTAATCTCGACATCATTCAATCGCCAGACGAAAAAGTACACCCGGTAGTCCAAGTTGTACTCCCTTGGTTGGGCTAACATGCATCCGATGGCAAAGTTTGAGGCATCTATGTGAACGTGGAATATTAGATTCCAATTTGGGGCCCATTGCTATTGCCAAAGCTAGCTTGAGGGCTTCGAAGGATTTTTTACATTCCTCGGTCCACTAAAAGACTACTAACAGCTTCTACAATAGTCAAGCTATGTCTGCGTAGAACAAGATGAACCTTCTACAGTAACGCGTAAGTAAACCGCTACACTCCCATTGGCGTTCATGGGGAGGGGTAGCTATAGAATGAGCTTGATCTTGTTGTAATCCGTGGAGGACACTATGTGATCGAGAATCACGCCGTGTTTGACCCAAAATTGACACTTGAGAGGATTTAGGCATCCAAGAAGACTTCTACAAAGTCCCTTAGGTACTCCTTCAAGGCGGTATCATCAGTCACCCGCTGAAATGTGACAGGCGCATTGGTAAGTCCAAATATCATCACTTTGGCCGCATACACATCTCACTCGGTTGGAAAGGTAGTTTTATGTTGATCTTTTGAGGCGATGGATACCTGATTGTAACCCGAGAACCCATGTAGGAAGCTATAAGCTTCCTTCCCAGTTACTCTTTCTAGAACAAGTTCCATGAAAGGCAATGGATAGTGGTCGTGCCTTGTGCCAGCATTGACCTTTTTCAAGTCTACACATACTTGAATCTTTCCATTCTTCTTCAGGACTATCACAATGGGTGACACCCAGTTTGTATGCTCTATCTCATAGATGAATCATGCATTTATGAGTTTTTGGATCTCCTCCTTGATTATGAGTGCATATTTGGGATTCATAGGATAGGGACATTGTCGCCCTGGTCGGACGTCATCTATCATGGGTATAGTGTGCTTCACGACTTCAGCGAGCACACTCTTCATGTCTGTGTACTTTCAGGCCATGCAGTCCTTGTACTCTCGAAGGAGGGAAGTTAAGGCATGCTCATTGGGGGTGAGGTCATCTACTATGTACATTGGTTATGGGTCCACCCCTTCTGGCCCCAGGTTTACTTCTTTAACCTTGGCTGGGCCTTCGTATCCTTAGAAGCACCCTTATTCCTGGGTTCTCTTGGCCTACTGGTATAAGATCTTGCGATCCTCTATCATGTAGGCCTTATAATGGGAAGGTACCTATCGTCGTAGGTCTTCCCTTTCTTCATACTCCTCCTCCACTCCCTTTTGGGTGGTTTCCCCTTTGCCCCTAGTGGGAGCCTTCGGACGTTTGGAACTTAGGAGCTTCGGATCTAAGGGGGCCTCCTTCATGGCACTCATGGAGCCAACTGGAGAAATAACTTTACTCAACCGAGATCCCCAATTGGAGGAAAACTCATGGTGGGCAATAGCAATTAAAGCAAACCCTTTCAATCTAATGCGCATGTTGATACAATGGTCAGATGGAGTTACGATTCTCTAGAGGACTAATGGGGTGAGTCTTTGTATGACTTCCAAGCCTATGTATGGCTCTTGGCAAGTGACCCACCACATGGACAAGCCTAACTCACCAATTAGCATCAAAACATCAATTATTGTCCACCACTAATGTTGTTGCGCTAAACTTGTATGGCCAAGCAAGTCTTGAAACTCTTTAATCTCAACAACACATGTGCATCAAGTATATGTATCACCTAATGATACCATTATTAAAAAATCATGAATATAACATGGCAATGTAGACGAATGTTACTTCCATACCCTACCCATGACCAAAATCAAGATTCCTTACTCCCTGTGGAAAGTAGGTATTTTCAATTGCATGCACCTTATTATGTCCCCACTAATTATGAGTAGGGTCGATAGTGCAAGAGCTCAAGATGCTTAAATTTAAGCAAGTTTTATTCAACCACCTTACTTTTGATGCTTATCTAATTAGAGTGGGCTTTCCACTAGAGATCCTAATCTGTAGAGTTATAATGAGTAGAAACCTTTGTACTAGCCTTACAAATGGCAACTTGGCCATCACCCAAGTGCAAACGTTAACATGAATATTGTTATAATCAACATGACAACCTTAGGCCTAAATAAGATCCCATCTAGAACGAGCATCATTAGGTATGTGATAGCAATCCACCAAAAACCTATTCATGCATAAATAAACATAATGAATGATCTCCCAACAAGTGTGTGGATACAATGCTTATACTCATAAACACAACCAATTGCTCAAGACCCAAACAAGCCCATTACATCATGCATAACAATGAATAGGCCCTAATTTTGTGTTAATTAAGCAAATCAAGATGCCCCATGGATGAGATAATATATCTTATTAAGCAAATCAAGATGTCCCCGTGGATGAGATAGTGTAATCATAGCACACTGCACTGTTTGGCAACAGATCAAGTACCAGAAGCAAGCTTGCCTACATTTACATGTTAAGGTATCTCTTGAGCACACTTTACCGTATACCTTAGAGCAAGTCATTGCTTAGCCACAAGAAAGAGACCACATATAGAGCCAAAACTTGGGATGGAGCCTAAAAATGTCGCATTCGGGAACTCTATCAAAATCCAATAACAAAATATTTCAACCAAGGTACATATCAAAGAACTCTATACGTTCAAGGTGATGTATGTCAACATTCCTTGTAAAATCAATGAGGTTCATGCTAAATCAACTAACAAGGACTTCAAAGCTATTAACCTTCATGGAGTAGAGGGATCATATCTTGTACTCTTTGCACGTGCTTTAAAAATTTGTAAACTTGGTTGAAGAAGCATATTCACAAAATACAAGCATAGCTCGAAAGTATAAAAAAGGATAAAAACTATGTGCAATGTAGCCAACTTGCATTCTAAAATGCCTCTGCAATTTAGAAGCCCATCAAGGTGGCATTTTAGTGACGCCCTATTATAAGGGAGCTAAGGAATCCAGAAACAGCTTCTCTTAATGTTTATTACCGCATTTTGCTAACATTGAACTGCAACAGTTCTCCCCTTCTGTGCACCCACCCTCCCCCCAAAAAAAACCAATTTGAAAGTGCATGGTGCAGATTTGAAACACCTGTATTACTTTAATATGTTGTTGGGCTTTCAAAGAACCCAAAATATGCCATCAATTGTACATCTCACAACAACTTGACATTGTGTAGTCTTTACTTGAAACACAGGTATTAGTTCGATAGGTTGCTGGGCTCAATAGAACCCAAAATATACCAACAATAGTCATCTAGTCAAACTATTAGACAATCATGCCTCACATGCATAACACATCTGCGCTGTTGTTTACAAGACTGGTGTTTTGAACAATTCTCGAATCCAGACTCCAATGTCTAGTCTGATGTGAACATCCCCTTGCACTTAATTGACAACCCCTTCAAAACATAAGATTCATGGAGCAACAAACCCAATTGTAATTAAGGATCTTTGTAATAGATTCATTAACACAAGGAATGCCTATCCAAGTAGGCAAAACTTCTTTTTCAATCATCATACCATGGATTTTTCAAATCCAAAACGTGTGAAATACAAAAAAGAATCAGATTGGCATGTATGCTTCAACCATTGTACCGTGGCATTGTGGAAAACAGGGTGACCTTGCTGAACAGTTGACAAACCCTCAGGACACATGATAGATCTCAACTGGCCTAGAATCTCTCCCCACACCCTGTAAAATGGATCACAACAACATTAGCAAATTATTTTATATGCCTTCATAGAACTACAATATATTCAAGCGGGTTTTTTATGAGACAACTACAGAACAATCAGGGGCGGGGGAGGGGAGAGAAAGAGACAAAGGGAAGAAGGGGTTTTAGAAGAGACATACAACAAACAGAAGGGCTTAAAAATGAAATATGTTTTAACCGGGTCCCATGCACCATGCTCCAAGTTGTAATGAAAACCCAGCTTTAGTCACATACTTACCAAAACTGAACACAACCAAAGCATACTATCTCAGCTGCATAAGATCATTCACAAAGCTCCAAACCATGAGCTTGCTTTACATTGGATTAGCCAAACTTGCTTGATCTTAAATTCATGCAAGTTCCACCATAAGCTTGGCTTTAAACAGCAGCACTATGCTGCTGAGTGTAGCTCTAGCATAGAAAATCTCATATTGCAAATGCCTGGCATTCGAAAGCTTCTTGTCCCTTGAGGACACAATCCAATGGAGTCCAACAATGGGGTAGCAAAGTGAAAGTTGAGCCACAGATGATAACAAATATTTACTGACTAGACTTCTCTTTTCTTAGAAGCAATGGGCCATCATTGCTTGAAGTAGGACAACATAATGGCCTTGTCCAAGCTGATATATAATTCGGTCTCAGAAAATGTACTTACTGCCTAAGCTGTTTTCTCTGAAGCAATG
This sequence comes from Dipteris shenzhenensis, assembly GCF_047967505.1. NCBI lineage: Eukaryota > Viridiplantae > Streptophyta > Polypodiopsida > Gleicheniales > Dipteridaceae > Dipteris > Dipteris shenzhenensis. Next base: position 30,697,785 of record NC_141612.1, read on the forward strand.
ACACCTAAAATGATGCACAAGGCTATGACCTTGTCCAAATTACTACGTATTTTAAAGGTAAGCCACTACATAGCCAGCAGATGACTCTGTATTCGGAATACAAGGATGATGCAGAAAGTGTATGCAGGGGCAGAGAGGTGGAGTGGAGAAGGGGTGGGAAAGGAAAAGCTATGGGGGAGAGAGAGAGGGGCGGGGAAGGGGGGGGGGGGGTAGGACCAGGGGAACGACAACGTTTCAGGATTTTTTGAGAGGGCCGAAATGGGAAAATGCCACATCAGCAATGGTTTTTAAGGGTTTTAGGAAAGGAGGCACCAATGAACATTAAAAATTCAAAAATAGAAACGAGGCAGGAAACAGCAAAACCACGGGAGTTTCGTGGAGGCAGAGGCAAGAGAAAGAAAACCACGCAACGAAATGAAATGAGCAGCAGTTCTCTTTGTGTCCAAAGCAACAGAAATGGCACATTTCTCGCGTTTCTGTTTTGCTCCTCCCTCGAAAAGGCATTTTACCCCCTCAAAAAAACCCCTGAAATGGTGCTTCCCTTTGACTATGGATCTGAGATGACTAGGGCCAAATCTGAAGTCTTAATGAGTCTCATATATGTCCTATCTGTAGGATGTACACGTGAACAGCATGAGGCTACCTGATGTCGAGATGCTACTATGATGGTACCTTAAATGGGTCGAGTGCTTGCGAGACCTAGGTCTAGTCTCTTATTGACCTGGCATGCATGAAAGTCAATGTCTCGCTCCCAAGCCTCCCGATCACTGCTTCTCCAATGAAGAATTTCATTATCTCCTGCTATATGTGGACCGTGGGTCTCTCGAGTCTAGATCTGAGTCACGTGACCATGTGTATGAAAAGTGCTGCACGCCGTTGACCTGGGTAATTAATGACTCTGCTCACGTCAGTATACCCCTCGGTGAAAAGGTAGTGATACCTCCCATGAATCCCATAGTATCGAGGGCATCGCATCGAGACATGCTCCTTGTTCTCTACTGCATGTGTCGCAAAGAGTGCAAAACCTTACATATCTATAATGTCGCATGGCTGCAATCTCATGTGGAGAGAGAGGATGAGAGAAACGAAGAGAGAAAGAACAGACGAGAGTGGAAGGAGGGGGGCTAGCGTTGATTAGAAAAGGAAATGTCACAAAAAACGTGGCCATTCCTTCTCTAGCACACTCACCTAGTCCTCTTTAGCCCTCTCCTAACCAATTGCCCAAGACCTAACCCTCTAACTTATCCCTTTTTCCCCTTTATTATAACCATAATCAATCTCCACTAGCATCCTGAACCCATGTGCTGGTGGGACACATGACCACGTGGTACTTGAGCTGGTCCCACCTCTATGTAGTGCATTCTGTCAGACCGAGTTTGAGGCCAAGTCCCCTTATAGGCGTCTTGCTGAAGTGAAGCTGGTGAACAGGTGCCAAAGGAGAAGGCTCTCCAAAACGTTCACACCAGGCTGGGATGTGCCAAATGTCTATCGTGAAGAATGAACAAGTGTTAGAGAGATTTTGAGGGCTGGTTTGTTTGATACACTAGAGAGGAATTCTTTTGCTCTAGCTGTTTATACCAAGGCCAGAAAATCTGCCATGGCTCAACTGAAGCTAAGCGGCCTTGCCAAGACTTGGTGGAAATTCACTTGCAAAACAAGAGGGTTAAGTGAATATCTTAACTTGGGAAGAACTTAACGATCTCCTCAAGGAGTGGCACTAGTCACTCGACTTTGCTAAGGACAATGAATCGCTTCATCAATTGAAAAAGGAAGGGGCAACCTCTAAATGACTATCATTTGAGTTTTTTTCTCTCTAAGCATGCCTCTCCTTCAAACTGTCTTTCAATCAAAATGCAATTGTGAGAGCCAAAGCTAGAGAAGAGGCTCTCAAATTTCCAGGCAGGCCATGCTCTTTTCCTCTCTTGATAAGATTGAAAGCATCTTCCCCAACTTCCATCTCAAGGCGGATTACCCTCTCCTAGCTTTAATCAAGCTTCTAAGCTCCTTCGAATCGGATTTTGTGGGCCTTTTCCTTATTCCTACCTCTCTTCAGACATTTACAAGAGAGATTAAGAGAAGAATAGAAGTTTCAAATGCTTTGGCAAGAACTCTGCAGCCCGCTCCCTCTCCGTACCTTGTGAAACCAGCCCACTCCATCACTAAACTCAAGACCATCTAAACCAATAATGGTGTGGCCCATGCCATCACTCTTGAAGAAGGAGAAGAAGATAAAAAGAGAAGAAGACAAAAAGGACTTATGTGCTTGATGCTGTGTGGATTCTAGAGGACCAAATAAGCACTATATTATTGATATCCCGACAACTTTCAAAGTTAGAAGAATTTCCCTTCCTGAAACCTCATTCCTTTGTTTCTCCTCACTATCTTCTTTCTTCAAGTGCTTGAAATAGAATCAAGAAAGGCTGATAGATGAAAGTCTAGATGGCTAGTGGATGTTTAAATCTTTATAACTTTAAGATAGATGAAGTTCCCTTCTACCTAGATAGTCACCCCATCTCTCAAAGCTTGAGGGTTATTTCTATTGGGTATTTTTTATGGCATTTCGGGAAAAGATGAAGAATGATGTTGATATTCATTGTAAGCTTATCACATGCCTTGATGTCTCTCAAAACTAGGGTTAGGCAAATGAAAGCAAAGCTTGCTTTGCATGTGGTCAAAGCTTCTTGTTCAATTGGAGCTCTCCACCTCTCCATTTTCTGGTTTAGCATGGGCAACATTTGCAACCACATTGGCTGTGAATTCTGCCGGTGCCACCTTTCCAAGACCTTTCCCATGGTCATAGGCAAATCCCCAAGCAACACTCCATGTTGACAGATCTTGTAGTTTTCTGGGCTCATGGGATCCCCTCCATTGTGCATAGGGACGATGGTGTTAAGGGTCCCAATGTGGGAAAAATCGGGTTCATACCACTTTCATAAAAAGATTTGCCAATGTCAGGGCTAGGTTACCTAGTCCATATGCAATGTATTCTGAACATATCCCCTCATGTATAATGTCATACGTGGTGAATAGTGCAGAAGAGGTGGGGCGAGGTACTTGTGAGAGGTCAAGGGACACCTGGTGAGGAATGTCGCATAGCGTGTGTGCATAGGAGTGCCAGAGGGTGGTGTCAATGAGAGGAGTCCGTCACTCAAGAAACTTCCACAATAAGTAACTCCTCATTTTGGTGGATGAATGACTACTTCTTTAGGTGGATCAGATGGTGACATGTGTGTATACTCTATGTCATGCTCGAAAGATGGTGCTTGGTTTTGAATCTAAGTTGGTAGCGTAATGCCTTGAACTTATTATTGTACAAGCTATTGCGGGGGGGGAGGACTAAGCCAATAGGTGACGAACAAGTGAAGCGCATTGTGTGGAATTGATCAACTCTCGAAGATGGTGGGAAAAAATGGAAGTCAATGATGTGTGAGGCTTAAGGCACAGGATCCCATGAGGTAGTAAACTATGCTAGAGTGGGAGGATTATGGGACCAATAAACCTTGGTTTGCATAGACTGGCTATCCGCATCTTGAGTCAAGGGGCAAGTTTATCTCCTTGTGAGCGCTTGTGGAGTAGGTTTGGGCACATTGCATCAAAGAAAAGGAAAAGACTTGGGACACAAAAGGCAAATGACCTTGGGAAACTTGTGTTTGCTTCAAAAGGAGAATGTTAGGTACAGCAATGAGGTTTTCATTAGATGGAAATAGAAGGATGGCCAGCTAGCCCAGAAGATTGTGCCTATAGTGGGTACATCCATGGTTCATATTGGAGATGACCAAGGAGATGGAGATGATGCAGATGGTGAAGAGTAGCAAGAAGGTAGCGACCACATGCTGCAGATTTAGATTGATCATTGATGTGGTGCTGAGTGGATCCCATCAATCATGCCACCATGCATCATGCATGTGGTAGCTAGCTTTCTAGGAGGCCCCCTTTTCTTGTATCTAGATTCCAAGACTCAAGTTGATCTCAGATAGCATGATTTTGTTTGTGTCCTGAGTCCTGACTTCCCAAAAGCAATTGTAATTTGTTTTGAGTTGTGAATTCATTAACTAGTTTTCTTGAATTCTAAGTTCAAGGTTTCAAATATATAAAATAGTATGTCTATTACGGGTAGGTAACGTGGTGTTCTCTTCCCGTTCCCTATTCCTAGGATTTTGGCGTTCTTGTTCCCCAGAGGGACAGCATTCAATTCGCGTGCACATTCCGTAGTAACTATGGCATGTTCATCAGCTCTAAGTCCCTCACGCTTTGCAAACTAGCTAGCTTGTGTGTCGAGTAACGAGATATAAATCTTGGTCATGATATGCCCTAACATAATGGAGTACATGGATCAGTAGGAGTGGCAGTTCAATATCGATCATCTCTCACTGGGATGATCTCGGTCAAAGAGGCGTGACACACATGCCAGGTTTTTTGGGGTTCAAATCCGACGCATCTGCCAACAAGATCTTTTCATTGCAATGTGCTATTTCCTTCCTTAGACCTCACATTTTGCTAGGGATCTCTGTTAGGAGGCTGAGATATCACCATATGCCACCCTGACATCATGGGTTTATTGAGCCTTGAGAAACTTCTTGATCGGGAACTTCAGCACGAGAATGGTTGTGCGTCAAGTATTGCTACCTAATGTTGATCTGGATAAGGAAGGGATATCTCAAGTATCCGTTGCACACAGACGAGTCCCTATCACTTGTACGGTCTCTCTTTCTTGGACATGGGCAAGATACATGACCTCATAATCTACAATGATCTAGACCAATGGCCTTTTGAGAGTGAATTCAGTTGCTTTCCATATGGGGCAACCACAAAGTAGACCCCACTGTGCACTTGTCTCTCTGTGCGTCCTTAGAGCCACACATTTCATATTTGTTTCAGTACCTTCTCCAATCCTTGCATCACCACCTTATCCAACTCTTGCTTGTTTCCTTGAATTTCGGGATCCAAGACATAAGCTGCAGCATGCAAGGGTGAATGATAGAAGTCCCACCGCTCCATTGCGAAGTCTACTAACTGCTTCCAATCAGGAGTAGTCACCTTCTCCTTCAAAGTTTCAATCATTTTGTCCATTCCCTCATAAACTTTGCCAATGCGTGGCTCATCACTATCCATAAAGCCTTATCAAAAGGATGATGGGCTTCACTATTTTCACCATATGACTACCATCCACCCAAAAGGCATCAGATAAACATAAAGACCTGTCTTCCAAGGCAACTGCACTAGTGGAATCCTTACGTGCCTTCCATTGATTATAACAACAAGCTGCCTTAGAGCAATTTTAACGTCCAGACACTCCAACATGATGAAGTTGTATGCAAAATGTGTCTCTGAATACGTCAAGAGGTGTTTGGAGGCAATCTTATGATACAATGCAAGAATATAGTGGTGTCGTGTGATAAAACCAGTAATATCTTTTACACCCAAGCAAGCTTCCCTATGTCCTTCAGCCAATTGATCAAACAATATACCATGAGCACTAAAAGTGAGCTTGGGATATTGTGCATCCAAAATCCATCATGCTGCCCTATTGAAATTCTTCCCATCTGCTATGAACTAAATGACATGTTCAGCGCCTATCTCATCAATTGCTTCACTCCACAAATTTGCCAACCTCTCTGTTGTCTTTCCACCCTTTGAGTTATAAATGGACTTCAAGAAGAATGACTTACCCATGCAATATGCAAGCCCTTAATAGATCGACTACGTGTATCACTCCATCCATCACCCATGAAAGTAGTACCAAATGTCTTCCATTCCACTTGGAGGTGTTTGCGTTTCACTCTCCCACACGGTGGCCCTAGACTTTATTGATTAGGGTGAGACTATCACATGATGAGCAGTTTGGATGGGTATCCAGGTGAGCGAGTCCAGGATCGGGATCCTGAACGTGTATGCCCTTGCTTGTAGGCAACACCGTCTGGCCTTTTGGAGGCGTTTCACAGAGTCCCTTCCAAACATTGACTCTTGGATTGTTGGAGGTGACTTCAACAACCTAGAGCTTTAGGAGGACAAGTAGGAAGGAGCTTCTTTTGCAGAGATGCCCACAACGGAGAGGAGTACTAGGGAGCTATTCATTTTCACGATCAATGGTTGCGTGGAGAGATGGAGTTCACTAGGCTACTAGAGCGCATTAACAAGTTTTACGTTGGGGATTGGGCGATGCATAGAGGGGATCCACAGGTATTTTGGCAAGCACTACGATGTCAAATCACTCCCCGGTTGTGCTTCACTTAGTGCAGCCTGTCATGGACTCCCTCGGAAGGGGGTTCATATCTTAGATGCTCTACTTCAAGAGGAGGTGCAATAGGCAGTCTGAGAGGGAGGGTGGGCTACTTGGGTGATAGACGTGATGGGATATCTCAAGGTATATGCCCCAGGCACACCTTGGCTTCTATGTGTGTGTGCTAGAGGCACAGTTAGGTGCCCATAAGCACTGTTAGGTGGTGGTAGATGCCACATAGGATGATTGAGAGAATCTAGGAGCAGATTGAGGAGATGATTGTGGAGCTCAGAGGTCATCAGTGATGTCAGTGATCATGTAAGAGGTGCCTACATAAGGACCTCACCTTTCTTCATTCCATAAGCAAGCATTCTCATTTTGTGTTCACTTCATGCTTTCTGTCACGAGGGCGTGAAATTCTAAGTACTTTAATGTACTACAAGACCATGACAACTTTGGTTTTAAAAGTCCAAGCGTGGGCTTAATAATGTGTAATTAAACGCGGCATGGTGCCTAGCACATAAGCGTAATTAATCCCTAGGCCCAAAGGCATTCCAAGGAATTAAAAGAGTGGTTGTTGGGAAATGATGATGTGGCATTTTTAATGGGACCCCTAGAGGGCCATGTACCTTCAGTGGCCCCCCTAGAGTTCCAGGTGGCTCTAGTGCCTTCTACATGCTCCTTTGCCATTCCTGGACCTTCCTGGGCCTTCTAAACTTCACATGTGTGGTTTTCTCTCTCATCTTCTCCCTTTGTTGAGATTTTGGACTGGTTTTTCAGCCTCCTTCAGCTGAATTCCGTTTTTCTTCATAACTCCTCACCCGTTTGGATTCCTCGACTTCCGTTTGGCCCGATGGCTTCCCCTCTACCTCCCCTTCGTAGTGATATGCTTTTCCCTCCGTGCGTTTGGTAGAACGGGCAGAGCTGAGCACTTCTTTTGCTGGTCGAATTTGCAAAAGTGGCTTTTTCTGGACCTTTTTGCTTCTACCGTCTCTTGGGCCTCTCCTCTTGCAAAGCTACAGCTTTCTATTGAATTTCGAGTGGTCCCACGCGCTGGTTGACTGGTTTTTCTCAGTTTTGGAGGACTTTCCGACGATGAAACTTCTCAAAAACCTTCTCAATGCATTCCTCTCTGAAGCACGCTTCTTTTGAGCCCAAGAACTCCCACTTCTTCGCGACAAAAGTGCTTCTTTTCGCATTTTTCAGTGGAATTCTTGCTGGTCGGCTCTTGTAAATGCTCTTTCTTCATGCTTTTGCACTCCTCTTTGGCTGAGAATGCAATTTAAGCTATTGGTTGTCCTCGTGTGCCGCCTCTTTCTTGGCTCACAGGTGCCCAAGCAGTGCTACATGAGTCATTCTTTGGTTGGGTACTTTGCTGATTTTATTTTGGAGCTTTGAAAAGCTTTGTGAATGCCATCTGGAAACCACTCAAAGAGAGTGCAGCTGGGGTGCAGTGTGATTGCATCTGGACAGCCAATGGAATTGCACTCGGAAAAGAGAATGCCTTTGGGTTGAGCCTATGGGTTAAGTGCACTTATGTGATGGTGTTCTATGCTGGAAAGCCTTGCAAAGGCTTAGTGAATTGGGGCTGCGTGCTCAGTTGCAGGGAAGGTCTCCCAGATGCAACTTGTAATCATTTCACTGTGAAATATAAAGAAATACCGAAAGGGGCGCCACGGTGTTTGGGGCCAATCGGGTGCACTTGTCTAAGTCTGTTGAGCAGGGGCATTCTAGCCTCCATCCCTTTTTCAGTGGTTTTGTTTGAGAACAAATGGGTAAATGCCAAATGGTGATCATGCAATGGTTAATGGTTGTGATATATGCTTTGTGAGCTGTAAATAAGTGCTGAAGTGATTAAAGGTTTAGTTCCACTGCCCTTTGAGTGATTAGAGGCCGGTTTCACTTTCCCTTCAGTTCCCCAACATGGTATCAGAGCCCTTTGATCCTCCTTGAGCCCATTTGCGCCACATCATCTTCTTCTTCTCCATCTTCTTCTTCTTCATCTTCACCATTTCTTCCCTTTCTTCCCAAATCTTGCTAGAGCTTGTTCTCCCTCGTTTCTCCGCCATTCTCCAAGCCCTTCTGGCTGGAGATACCCCTCGAATGGGCGAACTCTCACCTGCAAGGAATTGAAGAAAGGACGTCGCTGCTGGTCGCCATTCCCCGAATAGCGCATTTTTTCGCCATCTTTCTGTTGCAAATACTCCCTGCCTGTTGCACCATTGCTCGAGCCCTCTTAGGAGTAGATGGGCGACCTCAAGACGAACATTTTGAGTCACTTTGCAGCCCATTCGGTTCAATAACGAAGGAGAAAACGTCAAAACACAGACTCAGCCTGCAGCAACTCCCTCGGGCAAAACAGCGCACCATTTCGCCCAACCTCTGTGCTGGATCTTCTCCTCAGTGAGAGCTTTCTTTTGCTCCAAAAAGCCCCTTGAGTGCTTCACTCTGTTGCTCCAATTTCGGCCTCCAGCCTCGAACTGCTCAATTTGGGGATAACTGCGATCTCTCTTTCCGCTTGCAACTATTTCCAGAGGTTTCATGATAGAAAGTTCTGAAATTATATCAGTTATCTTTTTTCTTTAGGATGTTTGATCATTGGATGTGATCTAGAGCACATTTGAGTTGCATCTTTGGAGCACCTTCCTGCAGTTTGACAGTTTTACAAGCATATGCATAAAAAAATTGTGGTCAAACAAAGGTCAGCATTTCTTCAAAGATTTGACTGTCAAAGCTGCATTTATTATTGCTTGACTGTATCAAATCAGTTTAACAGAGATCTACCCTCTCATGGCTACCATATTGAATATGGATAAGTTCAATGGTAAAGGCTTTCACACATGGCAGATGAAGGTTAAGTTTGCATTGATGAGGGAAAACCTCTGGAGGCTTGTCAAACCGGCTTCAACTTCTTCTTCAACAGCCTCCAATGCTGGAGAATCCTCAGCTCCGACACGCCCGGCAAGAGATCCTGCTAGAGAGGAGAAAGCCTATGGCATCATTGCTCTTGCCTTAGGAGATGACTATATTCATCACATCTCTGACTTAGAGTCTCCTTCAAAAGCTTGGCAAAAGCTTGACATTATTTTTGGTGCTAGCTCTCACATCTCAAAATTGTCACTTAAGATTGCTTTCTTTGAATTGAAGATGGTTAGTGGCACTCCTTTGGCTGCCCATGTCAATCATATGCGGAGTCTCATGACTCAACTTGCTTCTATCAACTCTCCAATCACTACAGATGATGCAATGGCAATGTTGCTCAAGAGTATGCCTAAAGATTATGATCATGTTGTTACCACTTTGAAAAATCTTCCTAATCCTAATCTTGAAGGTCTTCTTCAAGAAGAAGAAAGGCACATGGAACTCCGGAGAGGCAATGACACAGCCTATGCCATAAAAATCCAGAAGGGCAAGTTTTCACCTTGCAAACATTGTGGGAAGACTAATCACCTCTCAAAAGACTGCTTCAAGATCAATCCATGCAAACACTGTGGCAAAAACAATCACCATGAAAAGTTTTGTAGAGCCAAAAAGGAAGCAACTACAAAGTCAGAAACTGCCAATCTACTTTCAATTGATGTGCCTCCACAAGATGAGGCATCCTATGAAGATTATGCTTTTTGAATCATCTCCATACATGCTCCAGATCTCCCTTTTTTTATGTTGAGTCAAGGTACTCAGCCTGGATAGTCCTCCAAAATGAATGAAATAAACTATTGTGTTCTTTGTAAACACCTCTGGTCACCATATGATGTAGGCCATGTGTATGTGTTTTGCTCCATGGTACCTCCTGCAGACATTGTGTGCATGTACATGCACGGGAGATAACCATTGGAAGGTCTTTTGTATCCCTTTTGTTTACTTCACACCCTTGGGAACCCCTTGCTAGCATGAGAACCTAGCCATAGATTTATCCTTGACCACCATGAGATGGCATGAGAAACTATGAGACTAGATGTATCCTTGACATAGCCTGAGGCATTCCCTTGAGGAGGGGTATGATGGGATATCTCAAGGTGTATGCCCCAGGCACACCTTGGTTTCTATGTGTGTGTGCTAGAGGCACAGTTAGGTGCCCATAAGCACTGTTAGGTGGTGGTAGATGCCACATAGGATGATTGAGAGAATCTAGGAGCAGATTGAGGAGATGATTGTGGAGCTCAGAGGTCATCAGTCATGTCAGTGATCATGTAAGAGGTGCCTACATAAGGACCTCACCTTTCTTCATTCCATAAGCAAGCATTCTCATTTTGTGTTCACTTCATGCTTTCCCTTCAGTTCCCCAACAAGACGTGATCTAGAGGAGCAATGAGGGTCTAATCCCAAGCCATTAGTCCAAGGGATGCTCTGCAGGAGTGACATAACACTCAGATGGGATTTGCATCCACTGAGCACCTCAGGAAGAAGGATCTAGAGACTCACGATGGCTTAGAGACCGGTACAAGAGTGCAAGGCTTGACCTTCAAGCTCCGGAGGTCCCAAAAGCCTGATGACCAAACACTTCCTTCAAACCATTGGGCTTTAGCTAGGACTCAGCTCCAACGGCTGAGAGCGGTCATATGCATACATATCCATAGGAGATCCTCGAGATGACCACCTCAGACTTCTATCGACAATTGTTTCAATCTGAGAAGGAGTCTCCCTAAGTTCTTGCACCTAGAGAGGCAGTGTGGAATCAGATGCCGATAGTTGTCCCTCCAAGCTTAAGCAGGTGGTTAGAGGCACTGTTACCTGATAAAGAGCTCTGGGAGGCCCTCCTGCCTCGTCAGAAGTGCCCTAGAGGGGATGGCTTAACCATGTCCTTCATTCGTTCTTCTCAGAGCATATCCTCAGCCCACTTCGGTTGGCTTTCCAGGAGATTTTCAACTTAGGCTTGCATTTTCTGTTCCCGAGTCACAACTCGATTTGTTTGATCTCGAAGAGGAGGGTGGGTGGTCAAACATTAGTGACTCGATTTGTTTGATCTCGAAGGGGGGGGTAGCTCAAACATTTGCCAATGGAGATCGATTACCTTGTTGGGTGAGGCACTAGTCTCCCGTGAATGTTGTCTTTCTTCCTCTTCTTATGTGTTAGGCCTTGTAGGCTAGTTAGGGCATTTTGTCCTGGTCTTAGGCAACCAGTTGACTCTGACTTTGGGGCCATATAGTGCCCACTCTTGTACTTTCCTCATATCCGTTTGCAAGTAACGTTTCCTCAACTTGTTTCCTCCCTTGCATTCCATCTCCAAAATTTGCAAGGGTCTTGAAAATTTTGTTTTTAATGTCCTTGCAAAGTATCAGGTGGATCGAATGCCATATACCAATGTAAACTACTCGGTGCTTTCTATCAATTCAGACAACAGATTTTTGCAGAGGCGTTTGAATGAAATGATTGCGTGTTGCCAAACACATATACTTGAACTTAAGAGTTTGCAATTAAGCTGGAATTAAGACTTATACAGCTTAAACACAAAGTGACATCATTGAAAATTGCAATATGATTGAGGGATTCCATTGCTCCCCGCACCCAACAGTGGTATCAGAGCCTCTCATGCTCTTGGTGCCTCCCCCCACGCATCTTCTTTACTGCCATTCGCTTGAACACAGTTCAATTACCTACCAATAGCCTTTTTTTGCAATTTCAGCCTCATTTCCTCTCCATTTTCACTGCAAATCATTCCTAGGACAGGCGCAACAACTCCACGCGAAAAACCCACCATACGCCCTGTCTGTACAACTATACGGACCTGTATGGACAGATGCGCAACAATGTCAGTAGTCCGTACGTACTGGCTTCAGTTGATTTCGAGCATTTTTCAAGCGTTGTTTGAGGTTTTGGCTCAAATTTTGACTTTTTCTATCATCCGAGGCTCACTCCAACTACTTCAACCAAGTCTAGCAGCATGTTTTTAAGTGACATTGGCATGAAATTGCAGCAGATTTGGTCAAATTTGCAAAATTAGAGCTTACTTTGGGGCTTTCACCAATTTGCCCTCTTTTTGGCTATTTGGCCCTCTCAAAATTTGGGGCTTTTGCCAGATTTTCTGTTATTTGCAGTGATTGTTGCTTGATACAGACAAATTTGGGTTTGATTTGCACTTGCCCTTTGATTTGGGTACATTGCCTTCATAATTTGGGGCTTTTGCCTTATGTGCACTCCAATTGGCTCTCGTGCCTCGAAGTTTCTTTGCAGTGACATTTAGCCACTATTTGTGGGCACATTGTACTCAGATTTACCTTGGAGAGATTTGCAGGTATTTATCCTTAGATTTAAGCTGGTCACTTTTGCAGGACAGCCTTTTGCAGGCAAGTGTTTTCTTAAAGATATACTTTAGAGAGTGATGGTCTGTCTTGACCACCGAGTCGGCTCCCATGAGATAATGTTTCCAAGAGCGATAAGCATGTACAACAGCAAGAAACTCCTTATCATAAACCGGGTATCGGGTTTGGATATCGGAATGTTTATGGCTGTCAAAAGCAATAACTCTGCCTTCTTGCATCAAGACTGCTCCTGTAGCGATGTCGGAAGCATCGGTCATGACCTCAAATGGAAGGTTTGGGTCAACAATAGCCATAACTAGTGTGGTAGTGAGTGCTTGCTTGAGTTGTTGGAAACTATACTCTGTTTCGGAAAGCCACTGAAAAACTGCTATGCTTTTCAATAATTCGGACATAGGAGCTGCGATTTCGAAAAACTAATAGACCTTTGTATGGTAGAAATTTGCCAATCCGAGAAAAGAGCGACATCATGAACATTCTTAGGAGTAGGCCAGTTTCGGATTACCTCGACCTTCTTGGGATCCACAGAGATGCCTTGAGCTGAAATAACATGTCCTAAATATTCGAGTTGGGTCTTGAAGAACTCACTCTTCTCAATGTTGATATAGAGAGAATTTGCGCGAAGAAATTCAAAAACTTGGTGAAGATGTTGTTTGTGCTCATGTAGGGATCTGTGACACAACCCTATGAGGCACAACCCTTCACAAGAGACATTCTATTGAAGAGATACTCCTATTGTAATGTACCCTCTCATCAAGGGTCACACCCTTCACAAGGGGTACACACTTCTTCATGCACATACACTTTGGAGTACACACCTTTTCATGTGTGACTCTTCACTCTCTATATAAGAGAGGCCCAATTGTATGGATGACACACTACAGACACTCAAGCAATACAATTATTCCTTGTTCTCTGCTATTTCAGTCTCCTTTCTGTTCCTTAGCACATTTCTAAATATAGTAAATCTAGGATTTCTTACAGTGGTATCAGAGCAAATTTCGCTCCTGCCTGTAGGAAATGCCCCCCACCTTCTAGCGCCTATCTAATACATCTCTTTCCGCTAGAAGGATATCCGTGCACATTGTGCATGGAAGAGATGGAGAGAATTCGGCGCTGATCTAGCGCTGCAAGACTGGCAGGAACCCAGGGCAGCAAACCGGTTAGGGGGGGGGGGCTGCATATGGCGTGGAAACATGGCGGATCCTGCGTGACGAAAAATCCGTACGGCAAGGGGGGCGAGCCTGCGTGACAGAAATCCGTACGAGCGTCAATCGTGGATCGTCATTTTGTTGTTTGTGGCTGCCTAGGTTGGGTGGTTGCCAAAAAATTAAAGTGTGGGTTTATTTAACCCGTGGGTAGTCTAGGGTAAGACCTAAGGTATGGGGCTGGGTTTTCCTTTTTAGCCCCTCTAGGTACCCTTTTTATATAAGGTGCTTGGTGCCAAAAGGTGTGCCTATTCTAAGGGGTGTGACCCTTGGAATAGGTGCACCTTTTCATGAAGGGGTGTGACCCTGGTTTTAAAAGGGGTGTCCCCACATGAAGAGGTGTGTCCTTTTTTCCACGATGGGGTGTGTCCCTTGGGTGACGAGTCAAAACTCTTCATCAAAAGGTGTCCCCGATGGTGGAAAAGGTGCGTCCCTTGGTTTTGGGACAGCCCAAGCACATGAAAAGACACGATTTTTGTCGTGTCCATTCACATCAACTCGTGATGTGTGGGACATGGAGAGGCCATTGATGACTTTAGGCAGGGTTGGCGCTAAAAATTTTTACGCTCATTCTCTCCATCTCTTCCATGCACACTGTGCATGGATATCCTTCTAGCAACAAGAGATGTATCAAATAGCGCTAGAAGGTGGGGACATTTCCTACAGGCAGGAGCGAAATTTGCTCTGATACCACTGTAAGAAATCCTATATTTACTATATTTAGAAATGTGCTAAGGAACAGAAAGGAGACTGAAATAGCAGAGAACAAGGAATAATTGTATTGCTTGAGTGTCTGTAGTGTCTGTAGTGTGTCATCCATACAATTGGGCCTCTCTTATATAGAGAGTGAAGAGTCACACATGAAAAGGTGTGTACTCCAAAGTATATGTGCATGAAGAGGTGTGTACCCCTTGTGAAGGGTGTGACCCTTGATGAGAGGGTACATTACAATAGGAGTGTCTCTTCAATAGAATGTCTCTTGTGAAGGGTTGTGCCTCATAGGAAGTGTCCCGTCGAAAGGGCATACCCTTCCACAAGTGTCCATTCATCAAACCATCCATAAGTCTAGATATAGAGAAAGGAATACGTCACAGATTATGACACAGCACCCTTCAGATTGGAGTAGGCCAAGACACCAGAGTTTGTCAAATGCTTGGCTCTTGTACCAATGTGGAGAAAACGGATAGCTTGCTACAGCCAACCCTACTAAGCAGAATAAAGAAAGTTTAAAGATCTCACAATGAAAAACTTCAAATGATAACTCACTCCCGTGTGCTTCTATGTATAGAGAGAACACTTCAGAAAGAGAGAGAATACACGCAGTTACAGCCAAACAGTTTCATAAATAGATAACAGAAATAACTACAAAACCTCTTCAAATCTGTACCAGCTACAGCAAGCAACCGCTGAGGTAGGCCACCAAGATCAGCTTCTCATATTGTGTTAGAACTCTCCTAGATGACTGTGTCTCCGTCAGACTTCAGTGGGTGCTCTAGGTGAGTCTGCTGCTGAGCTTCCTATAGATACCTCCTCCCTCCTGTGGCCCACAGTAGGAGAGGATGTAGATCTTCCTCTCGGTGTGCACCTGGATGGTGCAAATACTCCTGCAAAGTGATTGCTGAGAGAACCTCTTCTGCTGCACATGCACTCTCCTCTGCTCTCTAGTAGGCTGCTGATCTGCACCCAGGCAGAGGCTGAAATGCCCAAAGACTGAACTAAGGAATGGCCGAGCATTGAGGCCCATAGGCCCTGCAGACATGGCCGACCAGCAGGCTGAGCTGGCAACCAGCCACAGACCAGGCCGACCCAGTCTGTGGCAAATCTCCCCCCCCCCCCCGCCCACACCTCCGCGACCTGGTCTGTCTGTATGCACCTGGTCTGTCTGTATGCAGACTTTTATGGCCATGGTCCACCCACCTTCTTCTGGGTCCTGCCCCTCTGCCGTGCCGTGCATATTTTCATGACCTGACTAAGCAATGGCCGAGTATTGAGGCCCATAGGCCCTCCAGACATGGCCAACCTAAAGCTGGCCGACCAGCCAGACCGGGACCCAGTCTGTGGCAGATCTGCCCTCCCCCCCTCCATGACCTGGTCTGTCTGTCTGCAGACCTTGTGCCTACCTATATAGCCCTGGTCCACCCACCTTCTTGTGGGTCCTGCCCTCTGCAGTGACCTGCACTTTTTCATGGCCTGACCCACAGACTGAGCCCACCCAGTCTGCGATACTGCTGCTGTCAGCAACACTGCTTGCTGTCTGCAGCCCTCCGTGATCTGTTCCAGTCTAGCTGTCCTGACCTGACAGCTATGCCAACCTGTCAAAGGCCTCCTGCACCTGCTGTACCTGCTGTTGCTGCCTTACCTCCTGCACCAGCCCAAGCACCCGCCCAGTCCTTTTTGCCCTATGGATTGCCTTGTATAGTGCCCATGTGGCAGCCTGCTTGCTGCCCACATGGCAGTCCTCTCACTCACATTCCTACAAGTGTCAAGCCTATGGCACTCCTCATATGGGGGTAGGTAAATAGGTGGAGCATTGACCTTATTTATCCAACAACCTGTTGATATAATTGGATGCAAGCATCAACCCATCTCCACCACAAGTAGTCATGAATAAACATCAGAAAATATGAAGTCATCTTGGATGGCGCAATCTTGCATGTACCCTCCAGAATCAATGAATTGGACTGACACAATATCATGCAAGCATCAACCCATCTCCACCACAAGTAGTCATGAATAAACATTGGAAAATGTTAAGTCTTGGATGGCGCAATCTTGCATCTACCCTCCAGAATCAATGAATTGGACTGACAATATATCAATGATGCATGTTTAAACCATGACATACCAGTTCCACTTTGTGTATATACCTAGATGAATCCAGGAACATTCCCAAACTCATCCTCTAAAAACACAACATAGTGCAGTTTCAACCTCACGATAGTCACTCATAAGATTGAAAACCATAAACTTGGACTCAACTTAACCAAATGCCAAATCACCTATAAATGCTTGGCATGGTGTTACAAACAAGGTTGCTCATACATCAACAAAGAAAACATTGAAAATAATGCCCCATCATATATGCTGCATGATGCGACAGTGCGCAGGGATAAGACTGTGGTAAAGGCCATGAAGAAGCAAATTATGCAGACCGTAAGCCAATACCTCCAAGAACGCCTGAAAATATTTGACCTCCTCCCTCTTCACCCCCCAATCGGGGCTTGCTACCCTGGCCAGCAAGCTTGCTGGTTGCCCATGTGCAAGGAACGATTAGTCAACTTCCTGGACAGGGTAGCAGCTAGGCAGTAGGCCGCAGCACACGAGCAGCCTGCTCAACCTATGTAGCCGAGCGTGAGATATGAAACCGCTCCAGGTTTTGTTCGTGCGTTGCTAGGGTCTATCAGTTCAAGGTTGCATTCACATCTTGTCTGAAGCGTGTAGAAGTCAAGGGCATCAAGGGGAAGATGAGATGAAAGACTAGGGGTGCCCACTTAACTCTCACTATTTTTAGCCTCAGACTTTACCTTCCCCTTCAGGCTGCAGCTCCAAATTCCATTTTTCTTCCTACCCTTAGAAAGGTCCTTTCTACCGCATTGTCAATATAGGGGTGGGATACTATATAGACACAGCAGGATAGACAGCATTCGTTGTTTGAAGCTTTTACATAGACAACGGCATGCTGCAGACTGAGACACCAAATCCCTCTCCCTCTCTCTCTCTCTCTCTCTCTCTCTCTCTCTGTGGCTCGGCAAACTTGGTGTGTATGCACATGGTATCCCACAAAATCATTAAATATCCATAATACCCAACACAAAAGCTGGCACGCATAAGTTAGCAAACGAACGAACTTGTTGGAAGAATCGGATTGAACGTCGGCTGGATATTCAGCGCGATCACTTTGCTCAAGACTGTTTCGTTGCCAGTGGCCATGAAGACCCTCAACACAGAATCGGTCAACTTGCCGGCAGCCAAAGTTTTCTGCAAAACGATAGGCGCGCATCAAGCAGTTCAGCCTCCATGAGGGTACACCGAGAACAGATAAGGCGTATTCTCCAGCTGAAGCATTTACTGGCAGATAAATCAAGGCATGTCGAAGAGAAAGGCGATCGCATTCGATCGATCAAAGGCATTTTGGGATGTGGGTTTAAATGCAAGAGGATTGTTGAAAGTCTAAAATGTGTTGAAAGTACCTGGAAAAGGTCAGCAACAATGGCATCCGGGATAGAGTTGAGATTGGTGAGGTGGTGGATATGAAGGGCGGCAGCTTCAGTGGCGAGAGTGAGCAGGGAAGGCGGGTCGAGACGGCGGTATGACATATATACATATGACGAAGATGGAAATTGGGAGTACAAAGGAAGGAGCTCTATGCTCAGCTGTTTGTGAGAGAGATGCAAATGAAGGAGCTCTCTCTATACATATGAAGGAGATGCAAATGAATGGCCTCTATTTACAAATCTATTTACATATGAAGAAGATGCAAATGACGGAAATGCAAATGAAGGAGATGCAAATGAAGGAGCTCTATATCATACAAGTAGTGAACCCTGCTTTGCACGGGCAAAGATGCATGACCATCCTCTACCACTCCCCATGACCTTCCTCAACCACTCCCCGGCATGTTTGATTCTTAAATTTTGGCTAAGTCTTGTTGACCCATGGCTCTGAGACCTTCCATCTCCTCCTTTCATTCCATTAACCTTCCATCTCCTCCTTCCTCCCGAAGGTTACCTTCCATCTCCTCCATTCCATTGACCTTCTATCTCCTCCTTGCCCTTAAAGCTGCCTCTTGTCTTTCCACCTCGTCCCCCCTCTAAACCTCCATCCAAGAGCTCCTTCTTTGTGACACGTGGCAGGCTCTTCTCCTCCAGTTGGCTTTTGAGATTTTGGAGAAGTCTTAACCCATGGCTCTGAGACCTTCCATCTCCTCCTTTCATTCCATTAATCTTTCATCTCCTCCGTTCCATTGACCTTCTGTCTCCTCCTTCCCCCTAAAGATGCCTCTTGTCTTTCCACCTCCTCCCCACTCAAAGCTTGCCTCCTGTCTTTCCACCTCGTACCCTCTCCAAGCCTCCATCCAAGAGCTCCTTCTTTGTGACACGTGGCAGGCTCTTCTCCTCCAAGCAGCCACGTGTCCTCTCTGTTTTTTTCTCGTGTCCGTGGTTAATAGGTTAAAGATATGAAGGAGATGCAAATGAAGGAGCTCTATATACATATGAAGGAGATGCAAATTGTGAGTACAAAGGCTCCTTGGGACTTTTGTTAGCACCACTTCCTTAGAAGCTCTTCCCATCGAGTCTCGTGCCATGGCGGTGTGAGGGTGGCAGAGCATCGGTGGCCAATCGAATACCCCGTCTACTCCAGGGATTCATTTGGCCATGTGGGAGATGTCAACATTGAGCACCACACCTCCTCGCGTCAGAATAGCCTCTTAGAGACATTAGCACTACCTCCTTACTAGGAGTGCTATAGTGGAGGATTGAAACCCTTTCTAAATTTTCACTTATAATTTTTTTGTAAACAATCAATTTATATGTTCCAAATTCCCATTTTTGGAGATCATCCAACAAAATTTGCCTTTTAATAGCCCAATGCCCTTTGAAAAATCATTTTCTTTGTCTCTTTCATCCAAAAGCACTTGCTTTATCATTATACTTAGGAGGCAGTGCCCACACGCACTTGTTTTGTTTTGTTTTGAGAGCCGGTTTTACTGTGTCACGCACTTACACCCACCAAACATCTCATGGAGAACTCTTCTCCTCGCCTTATGTATTCGGTGCCACCTCAAGTGTGGACTCCCTGTATCATACTTAACTCAGAGAGCAGAGAAAATACCAAGGCGGAACTTACCTTCAGCCCCTAGGCCTCTAGCCCACCATGCTAAAATTCCATTAACCGACAGGTGCTCAATAAACTAAGGGCTGCCATACCCAAACTAGGCATCAGTTGTCTTTTACTTTGCTCTTATGTTATGTGTTTGTTTTGATGTGGGTGTGGACTTACTGAAACAAAAACTAATTTTGGAGATTTTTTGTTCATGGTGAACTAATTTACTTAGCTTTGGAGGAATCCACTCGCACGGCTTAGGCTTCTTCACAGTTGTCACAGCTTCACACATTCACTCACTTGAAGCTTCCCCAACTACTCGATTAATGTATTTCTAGATGAGCTTTAGGCATTTGAAATCTACCCTTGTGGAGCTCAAGATTGTACATATTGTTGAGATTCCAAACAAGATCTACATGCAGAAAGAAGAGAATGTCCTCCACACTACCTTCAAGCTTGTGCAGTCTTAGCTTAGAGAGCTTGGCCTTCACTAGTTACAATTTCTTCTTGGCATGCCTAATGAAGCTCATTCATGTTGTTTGTTTTGTTTTGAATACATAAGGTGGGGTGTAAGTGTTCTCCATAAGATGTGAGGTGGCTTCCTAACACCACTGCTGGCGCTAGGGAGCTAGTCGACTTGGCAAGAATTGCACAAAGGTGAACTACGTCCCTTGTGTCAGATCGTCTTGGATAGAAGTAGCTCCAAACTGGCTGCACCAGTTGCCATTGAAGTGGCACATCTTCTGTAGTGATGGGCATGCCCAGTTGGCAAGAGAAGAAGCTCTACAAGGCTCTCTTAGATCGGCATCAATTGAATATCCTAGTCCAGTGGTGGAACGCTAGGCTGGAACCGTTAGAAACCTTCAAGCTAAGCCATAGAGCACAAAAACAATATTTGGATACACCTTTCCTTCTCCTTGTGAAATAGGTTAGCCATTCTATTTGGGTAGTGCGACTTCTTAGCCATTTACTGAGCGAATGTGTACGGATCCAGAGCCATTTTAAGTCATTTAGGGTGATTTCTTTTCATCAGTTGTGATATCAATCAATTTGTACCTCCCCAGGATTTTCAGCCTTCCATCAATTTCCCTAGGCTTTTGATATCGACTGAATTCATCCCCACCCCCAGGAAGTACTGATAGCTAAATTGGAGCTACCTCTTTGATTAGAGGGGAAGCACTAATAGCATTATCGGAGCTACATGCACATAAAGGTTTAATGATTGGCCCTTTTCCTTTTTTGAGATTGAGTGGTAAGAGATCGGGTGCCAAGTGCGAGTCGATCGGCTGCCTTCAACCATTACTGGGGATGACCCATGAGGTGTAGCTAGGTTGGCAACCAACGTTAAAGCTTTCACTAATTCAGCCATTCGTAGGCATGGCATGTTGTCAACTAGGCTGGGAGAGCGCTCCTAATTGACATGAGGAGGCCCTCTAATTGCCACATAAAGAAAGCTAGCTCTAAGAGCAAATCAAAACTAAAGTAAAAAGGTGGTTTGAGTTCCCTTGCCTCGCACACAACCTCCACGCAATGTAGCATTGGGCAAGCAGCGGCGGAGGCAAGCATTGGGCTTGCCTTCTCTAGTAGCACCATCCTAATCTCCAATTGACTTGAACCTCTCTTCACTTTTTGTGTTCCATTGAGGCCAAAATTGACTCCACTAAGCTAGCGATGAGAGGAGGGAGTCCTTAAAATTATGGGGAAGTCCATGGGGATGTTATCTTCAATTGCTAATATGCTAGATTGAGCTCCTCACCAATGCAAGGACCTCCTTTTATTACAAAAAGGTGTTTTCTAGCCCCAACATTAATTTCTTCCAAGAACCTGCCTAACAAAACAAAAAATCAATATTGGAAGGGAATATACGCACAATACAAGTAACTTTGGGGCATGTCTTCTTTAGTTAAAAGTCAATTAGGGCTAAGTTAGGCTTCTGTGGCCCCATAATAAAGGTTTATATTTTGACATTTTCATTCTCTTGCATTAATGCCAACTCTACCATTGTTGCTCTTTCTCTCCTATTTTATATACTTAAATGAATATGATGAAGATTAATGAGACACATGATTAAAGCTACTAAATGTTGTGGCCGAATAAACAATGTAATCAATAGACAAAACACAGAACCTAATTTTTCACATATAGGCAAACATTGGCTCGATTGATAAAAGGAAAAGTAGCATGAGGATTTCTTGTCAATTGCCCATGCATCACAAGGTTCTCCATTGAAGCTACACTTTGGATTTTGGTGATCCACCTCAAAGCAAAATGAATTAACTGAAGATGGTTAGTATATATCAAATTTGATGCTTCACTTCGGAGCAATTTGAGCTAGCTTTGCATGCACATTTATAAGTGGTAGAGATTCTCACACATAGCAAAAACAACATACAAAGACGATGAATACACAAAGAAGCTCATGAAGTTGCATTTTAAGAGGGGTGTAAATTTAACCAAGAAGCAACCCCATGAAGATATGGGTTGACACCATGGAGAGAGAGAGAGAGAGATAGATAGATAGAGAGAGAGAGAGAGAGAGAGAGAGAGAGAGAGAGAGAGAGAGAGAGAGAGAGAGAGAGAGAGAGAGAGATGACCATAAGGAAGCACAATAGGTACAAGCCACAGGAAGGACATTGATCAAGGGGTCCAATTCCTTTTGAGCCCTCTCACCTTAATGAAACAAGATGGAATGGCTAGTAGAGACCTTACTAGGGTGAAGGAGGAGAAGTAATTTATATGCATATGTAAACTATCAAATGGTATGCCCAATATGCAAAAGAGGTGTGGCCATGACCTATTATTTGTTACGTAGGGAATTGCTCTTGCATCCAAATGTTTGTATTTGTAGGAATTATTTTTACATCTTTTTGTTGTGCAAAA
This sequence comes from Dipteris shenzhenensis, assembly GCF_047967505.1. NCBI lineage: Eukaryota > Viridiplantae > Streptophyta > Polypodiopsida > Gleicheniales > Dipteridaceae > Dipteris > Dipteris shenzhenensis. The sequence goes on from NC_141612.1 coordinate 30,720,173, forward strand.
AACGTTGTCCATGTGAGATTTATGTTGGATACATATGTTTTTGTATATTGTAGTATCATATTTTCATACCTATCTTATTTGATAGAGTGCATTATACTATGTATGTATGTATGATTGTGTAATGACAAGATCAAATCCCATTTTTACCATTCACTAAGCCCCATCAGGTTATTGATGTTCTACATGCATATTTAAGAAAGCATACCCTTTTTAATTGCTATTGATGTGCACACTCCATCTATGATTTTTTTTGGGGGGAGTAGAAAAGGTAATTTGTATTATATATAAGAAGATTTGTACATTGTCTTTCACATATTCTCAGAGGTGAGATCAACAAAAACCCAAGAAGGGTATTACATCAAAGAACTTTGGTGGGGTAACCAAAACATTGCTCAACAAAAGAGGAGACCAATCAAGTCAATGTTTTTCAAGTTTGACATCAAACTAAGTAAGTTTGTCTGCTGCTCTATCATGTAGTTTGGACGTAGGTACAATCAAAATGTTGCTTTTCATATTCTTCTCTCTCCTTGATAGGCTTCATTGTAGTTCATCTTCTTAAGGTTTCGTTGTTCCAGTTCTTGCTCATGACAACAGTAAGTTAGTCCTACTGGTTAAACAAAATTTTCACGAAGGCAAGCTGTCTTTAGACTTACATTTGTCAAGTCAATTGCAAAAGACTTCCTGTGCATTAATGAGAAGGTTGTCAAGCTGCACATTGTTTCTAGAGACCCAAATTTGCCACATTTAATGTGCTCTAACAAGTATCCAAGTATTCTTCTTAGTTCATCTCCTAGGAGAGTTGCTTTCCAGTTGTTGATAGGTTGCCCTAGTTGTATCCGGACTACCTTTGACACCATTGTAGCAGCTAGGCAAGAAATAGGTTGAAGATAGCCTCATTATGTCCATGACATCTTTTGCAATGTCCATCACCTTTGCTTATGATGAGACCCCCCAAAGTACTTTGTGTAGTATTAACCAAAGGAGGACAAACAACTTTTCAGGTATCCTCTTATCCCATAATTTTTTGAATCTTCTTTTCCATTGGAGTTGGTTGTCAGAGGTGTTCCACCTTCTGTTTAAGACTTTGTACATTTCCTCAATGTCTTTCTTTAAAGTGGGTATAGGTAGAAGATGGGGGGAGTTGATCCAGATGAACTCTTTCCAGTACACCAAGATGGTGCCCCCCTTCCAAACAATGTCCCCATCCTACCTCTAAATCATGCTCCTAACTACATATTGGTCTTGACTTTTTGGTCTAAATTTCCTTTTGATTTCTTGCCATGTCTTCCATCTAAAGTCCCCTGTGACCCAGAGTTGACCCCAGCTTTGAATCCCCTTCTTGAATAGCAACTAGCCTTGTTAGAATCCCTGTTAGAAAGGGGGGGGGGTCTAATAATAGTTGAGACCCAACTTGAGTCTAGAATCATAAAGGCTCCTTTGGCAGAGAATATAATGTCTGCTTTGAATGGATTTCCACATGGATTCTAGGGGGGACTTCCTTTAATTGAGCAGGTCTTTGTATTGCACAGGGCAGAAAGCTTCGGATATCCCTTCCATTGGGAGCCCTTATAGGCATGATAGAGGGGAGTTTCCTTAAGAGAAGTTGTGCCTAGTCCTTACTACGATTCAAAACAACTTTGATAATCCATGTTGTATCTAGTTCATCTCAGTAGAGGCTTGGATGTGCACTATACTCCCAGCCCCCCTTCCTCTTTTGGCCTGATACAAAATTCCCATATGACTTTGGATATCTTTCTAACATTATTGTTTCCTCCCTACAGGAAGGACCTGCATAACTTGGTAAAACTTTCAAGAGCAGTTGTAGAAGGATACTAACAAGATAGGTAGAAAATGGCCATAGGATAAATGCAATGATTGAGGACCATTCTCCTTCTTACCAAGTTGGCTTGATATCCCCTCCATCTCTCTAGTTTTTCCCTGAATTTGACCATGAACTAGTCCCACCTATCCTCTATGGGAACTAGTCCCACCTATCCTCTATGGGAACTAGTCCCACCTATCCTCTATGGAGACTTCAAAGCCCATGAGGATCCCCAAAAGTCTAAAGATAGTGCCCTTGGGGATATTGTGGTAGCCACACTAAGCAAGGGTGGCATGCTGTTTCCCAAAAAGTGTGGATCCTATTTTGGTGTGATTAATCACAAAACCTAAAGCATTGCAAAATACATCCAAACATTCTAGGATAGCTGAGACATCCTGGGGAGTGTTTCTCGAGTAAGTGTTGCTAGGATAGCTGAGACATCCTGGGGAGGGTTTCTTGGAGTCAATGTTGTGTATCAACCAATTGTTGGGTGATCAAGTGTTTACTAGATGGGATCTCTATACCTTTGAGCTCTCCTTTTTCCACTTGATCTCACAACAACCACCCTAGTGAATCAACTTCTATGGCAAAAAGTAGGGAAGCAAGGGAACACCCTTGCCTTATTGACCTTTTGAGAAGGAAGGGTTATGTCATAAGACATTTGACATAGACTTTTGCAAAGGCATTTGAGAGCAAAATTTTGACATAACAAACAGAAGGTTGTCGTAGTCCAAGTTCTTGGAGGGTGTGGATGATGAAGTCCCATTCAAGTCTGTCATATGCCTTGTTAAAATCTACTTTTAGAAAGTAGACATCCTGATTTGGGTCCTTGGCATACTCACATCCTTCCCACAGATTGACAATATCTTCCAATAAGCGCCTACATTTGATGAAGCCTTTCTGTTTAGGGAGAATCTAGGAGTCCATTCTCTTCTATATCCTTAGTGTCGGGGCCTTAGAAAAACTTTGATAGCTGTACTTTAACATTGTCAAGGGACTCCAACTTTTTAGTACCTGTCTATCTCCCCCTTTTGGGATTAGTTTGATATCCCCTCTATTTATATGAGTGCGTATGGCAAGAGCTAAGAGACTTTCTTCCCAGAGTTTAAGAAGACAGTGGCCTATGTATTGCCAAAAGACTTTGTAAAACTCAATGGGGAGGCCATCTTCCCTAGGATTTTGCCCATCAGCCACCATGATGTCAACACCAGCTTTCAACTCCTTTATATTGAGAGGTTGGTCTAAGTAGAGGTTTTCAAAGTTTTGAATAGCTTTGATTATGGTTTGAGCCTGAGCTTCTTTTCTTAGTAGGGGGATTTCTTCTATTATCCTTTTCCTCCTAATTAGCCTAAAGGTCTCAAGGGTTGGTTTATCAATTTTCCCATCCCACTAGTCATTGAAATAGACTCTTGTTGGCGTTGGGGAGGAGGAGGGTTCTTCATTTTAGTCCTCTTTAGATGGGTGATCTTTTACCCTATGTGTAGCTTGACCACACAAGAAGTGGGAATGGGATAGACTTTTGTAAATGAGGGGCTGATCTTTGAAGACTGATCCATTCCAATTGAGTATGACCATAGTCTCAAGGAGTTCTGGAGCAAAGTCCATCTCTTGATGCAATTTGTGGGTTTCCTCTAGGGTTGATGAGTTGTTCTCTCTCAAATCCAATTACCTCACCTAGGTCTTGGCAAAGTCTATTAGCTTGATTGCATAAAGAGAGAGGTAAATCAGGTAATTCAACCTAGATAGGGACCTTGGTAGATCTCCATCTGCATGGGGAGAAGTCTAAGGATCAAGGCTCTGGGTATAGAGGATAGTTTCTAAGGGTCCCGAGACTTTGATTGAGAGCAGCATGGACCATCTCCTCTTTTTCAAAGAGCAAAGCATAAAACCACTTTCTCATGAATCTTACATTGATGACAATAAGCCCTTTCTTGACCTAGTTTGCTGTCACCCAATTTCAATGACAACCACTGGGGGTCTTGTGCTAGGAATGAAGCCAATGATTGCATGAGTGACCAACCAGTTTATAGAATCATGATGAATCTTTTCATTGATAAAAGTGGAGACGTGAGTACCTGGACCACTAGACTCTACCTCATATTCACATTGGCCGCCCTCTTCTTGATCTTGTGGCATTCCTTATGTTCTTGAGTCTGCTCCTGGCATGTTCCTAGTTCCTATTTTACCACATTCATAGGGGTGGGCATGGCCAGTGTTCTTGCCCCTTAGGAACTCGAAGTGCTAGCACCATGAGATCTGACAAAGGAGGTTGCAAGGAATCCTCCTTTATAGTCCTTGAGGATGACTGAGTAGATGGGCCTCTCAGAGGGAGGCATGGATCTAGCAGGGCCGTGGTCCTCACATTGTTGAGCCACCTCTTGAGGTGTTGGTTCCAAGGGCCACTACTCCTATGTAGTTTTCTCCAATGCCAAAGGGTCTCTTTGAATTTCCATACTCATCCTCTTCCCACTCAGCATAGGTCTTGTAAGTAGCAAAGTTTATCTCAATAAATGAGTTGAGAGTGCAGGGAATTGTATGTGAGAGTCATAGTTAGTCTCTCATTTGAAGGGCATTAGAGGGAACTTCAAGAATATCTGCTGTCCTCTAAGTGTTTGCACATTTAGCAAAGTTCTGTCTTATTGCGGGGAAGGGAGGGTAGAAGTCTAGGGAGGTGGAGAACCATCGGAATCTACCACCTCTATTCTCTCTGTCTCTCAAACCACAATGTAGTCTATTGAATGCATTCTCAAGGATCCATTCTATCTACCATTTTAAAGTCCTTTAAAAGTTTGAGTCATCAGTGGGTTATGTTTTGCAGTGAGCTAGTATCACTTGTATGTGGTATCCTATTCCAATTGCAATTTCAACAATGTGTTTGTTGTGCTTTGTCTATTAGGATTTTGGTAAAGGAAAGATGGGAGAAGGTGTGGCCACAAGCTGGTGGTCAAAGGCAATTCATGTTAATTTAATCTATTTTGTGATTTGTGTGTCTCTACATGATCCAAATGAGTTCAAAATTTCAACAAAAATTACACCTTTTTCCTACTATCATATCCATTTGGATTGATGTGCCACTAAGTAACTACTATAAGTTTGTTGGGGTCCTAAACCCAAGAGTCCATGACTTCATTATCCACGTAGGATTCTCATAAGAAGTAGCATTGTTTTGTTCAAAAAATTCAATGTGATTGTGTTTAATGGAACTCATTCTTAAATCTACAAAGGTAATAGTGGGGTTGCCACCTAGAGATATCTCAATAATATAACTAATGGCAATGCTCCATTTAAAGAACAAGTAAAGAAATTAATGTGTCTAGCCGCTCTCTTAATAGAGATGTGGGATTTTCATTACAAATTGGCAAGTGGCTAGCAAAGTGTATGCAATATAGTCCTATTTATATTGTATCTTGATCTTCCTATGTATGCAAGAAGAAGAGCTTTTGGAAAGTCAAATTCTCCACTTTTTGATTGAAAAATCTAATCACTCTTTTGGACAAGGAAGTAGATGTATCTTCTTGTCGAGTTCAATTCTTTTCTTACTCATTGTATCCACAAATAATCAATTAGTTTTTTTAAATTCAAAGATCTATGAGTATGAATTATTTTTCACTCGCCATTAGTAATGGTGTTTTTGTACTGATCACATAATTATTTTGTCTTTAATTGTGTTTTATATTTGGCATATCCATTTCCATATCATATTAAATTTTTGGTCTTCTAATTTTGGATTGTTGTTGGACTAATTTTCTTTGTTTAATTGCTGTAGTTCCTTTCTTTTATTGTTTTATCGATGCCCAGTAATTCTTTGTAATTATATTTTCTTGGTCTTATAATTTTGGATTATTGTTGGAATTATTCCCTTTGCTCAAATTATTGTAGTCCCCTCTTCTATTGTTGCATTGATGCCCAGTAATTCTTTGTAATTATGGTTCAAGAATGATGCATTCTTTTGAATCATGTCTATGTTTTCCATGGAGGCAATTTTCCATGTTTCGTCAAGTTGAAGTTGCATATTTTCATCATTAGAAAAAGGATAATATAGCAACACTTTCTTAGTATAAATACTAGTTGTATATTTATATAAATACATTTTAAAATCTTATGATCTTCACTTTTTCTCTCTGTTTAACACTACCCATTGTGGCGTTATACTCCACAATGAAAGATGTCACACAAATAGTCTCCACATCTCTTCATTAATGTGATTGTCTATTAGATTGTTTGTGATTCTTTCTAAAAAAATTTCGTTGGTGTCTTTTGAGTGTTTTTCTTAGGATGAATGCTCCATTTTCCATTGTAATAAGGGTCATGAATTGGAATTCTAACATACTTTTGGGGAGTGCACAATGAAAGTGCTCTTGTGTTGAGAAGTTATTGAAGATGTGCTTTCATTAAATCTTTCAATGCTTGTGTGATTGTGTTATGTCTAAGGTGTTGTGCACTAATTCATTATACTATAAACCTTAGAAATGTATAGATTGCCCATAAATTTTAATCCATAATTGGTGCATAGGGGTGCACAATGAGTTGGAAATATTCATATCTAATTGCTAGGAATATAGTTTTCTTGCTAAAATTGTTAATGTATATGTCTCTTGGCTCCCTTTTAAAAAAATGATTGGTTGTGAAATTGCCAAAGTGTAATCATTAACCTCAATTCCCATTAATTTTACTCTACCCATCAAAATGAAGCAATTTTTGTAGGGGTATTTCATGTATTTGCCTACGTGTTGCGTGATATATTCTGTGGTATATTTTCTTTATAGTTTTGTCCAATGGCTTTTAGTATCAGTTTTTGTGTAAATGGAGGAATCAAATAATGAAAATGGTACTGTTTCTATTAGTTTCTCTTTGATATAGTTGTGTGGTTGTGTCTTTCGTGTTCCCATCAAGTCCATCCTTATCACAAGTCATGCTCATGTTTCCTTCCTTTATTTTTGAATTTAGTGACAAAAAAAATAATGAAGGATAACTTCAAAATTGGTGAGAAAGTTTTGTACAAAGGGAAAGCATGTCTTGTAATTTATGATGTGATAGTGTAGTGCACAAGGAGTGCACAAGGTCTACACACAAGCTGTTCACAATTGTTGGATTTTGTTGTGTGTGTCCCTTGATTATTTCTAATCATTAAAGGTGATGCAATTCTATTTCTTCCTTGTTGTATTTGTAATAAGAAGACAAACACTTAATTATAAGTACCTACATTCAGCCCACATTCATATCGCAAACAAAAATGTCACCAAGAATGTGGAAGGGTCTCATTATCCTATTTTAGATTGTATTAGTCTCTCGACATTGGTATTGTCTATGAGATATTTAACTTCTCAAACTCATTTCTTAAGAAAACTCGTGCTAATGTCATTACTTTGGTGCATCGAAACTTTTTATGTTCATATGACAAACTAAAATATAGTACTTCCCACTTGATAATATCTTGGTATGCTTGTTTTGTATGTGGCACCAATCTTGTACTACTATAGAACAATGTTGAAAAATTGCGATGCTCATTGTAATCACACTTAAATATGCCTAAAGATGCTTAGTTCTTGCAAGAAGAAACATATGTGACATGTTTGGCAATCTACTAGTTGCTTAGCAACTACTAGCTTATGAGTCAATGTGTCTATAGCATCAACCTCATCTTCATTTCATAGTATTGGCTCTTCATCTTCTTGAACATTTATTTTCTCTATGTAGTCATTGACTTTTAAGTGTGGCACTTGATTCTCATTTTTTTGAATTTTTTCATGTGTTAAAACATAGCTCTTATAAAAACGAATGGGTATACATTTCTTGCCATATAAGTTGTCTTATCCTCTTGCTTCTTTGTTATCCAAACTATTAAGATTACCTCATCATCTAAAAACCTTGGAAGGATTAATTGTGGATTTGATATTGTAGTGATATTTACTATGCTTCCTAATACAAGTACTTGGCATTCTCTCTTCAGCACTTGTATTAACTAGCCCATGCTCAATCACCCATCTCCATATGGTTCTATCAATGCCTGCACAACCTTATATTAGTACGGCACTCATTTCTTTGTATCAACCACCAATTAAGGAATTACATGCCAAGCATGTCTTGGAGTGCAAGAAAGGCTTTTGCCACACCAAGAATTAGCTTGTCCACTGATCATTGTGCACACATTGAGTATTGGGTATACTAGGTAGTCAACCAAGGGGTAAGAGAAAATACTATCAATATTTGGCAATCCTATTGGGGAATTAGTCTTTTTCTTTGCTAACTCCTTATCTGACTTCTCAAGCTTAGGTATATATGTCATGTCCTCTACTTATTTAGTTTCCTTTGCCTTTGTTGTGCTTGATCAAACTTTTAGATCCTCCTCTAGATTCCCCTTACATGATTCATCCATAGTGGCTCCACTTCTATTTATCTCCTCCTTTGCTATGGCCTTCTCCTATTCTTATGCAAATGGGGAAGGAGATTGCACCTTGGGATTACTTGGAGAGGTGGGAGGTGTCATCACCTATTGCTCAGATTTGTCCTCTGGAGATGAGGCAATGGTGGTCACAGGGGGCTCCTCAAGAATCGGCTTTAATGTGTACTTGTCCAAGTTGGAGAGTCTTTCCCAAGAAACTGGGTAGGGGTAGGTGATGGGGCCTCTCTCCTGTTTGGGATCCTATCACTTCCACTTCTGAATCTACAACCATCAAGCTTGCTTCAATTGTCTTGCTAGACCCACCCACTTCTGTTGAGTCTTCTAGCCTCTATTGAGCTTGTGCCTAACCCACTCGACGCTCCAATGATCATGAGCTAAGGGTTTGGTCCTTCCAACCTTGGAGTCCCTGACCATCCAATTGTCCCATACTCTAGTCTATGCCAGATCATGTAGAAGTAAGGCCCCAATTTGCAATCTGCAGGGTGTGCCACACACACCCCCTTCAACTACTTGTCTAATGTGTCTATAAAGATGTCCAACCAGGCAATTTAGACTCCGTATTCATACATAGCTAGAGCCTTGGCCACAAAACTTCCATGGTACCTATCATGGCTCTTCTTGAGTCTAATATACTCAATCAAGAATTTGTAGAAGGATTGAGAGTCTGCATCAATAGCCTTGCAAATCTGGTAAACCTACAACTAGATGCGGATGAAGCCATGGCTATGTTTGGAACAGATAAGACAAGGAAGAAGGGGATATTAGAAGGCTGAGTTTGCTAGAGAAGGTATAAGGGAAGCTATGAGTGTGAGAATACAAAATGGGAAAGATGAGGGGCCAACATGGCAATGTCTTACATCAGCCAACAACTCCTCATGATTAGTGCCCATAGTGATGAGTTTAAGAGACTTGATTCTATGTGGTAGTTGATTAAGCCTCTGTCCACTATCCACTAGCACTAAACTTTTGTCATGAACCTTCCACTAACTTATGGGAACCATCATAAACAAAATTGAAATTGGGCTTCATCAATAGTCCCATTGTCATGAACCTTCCACTAACTTATGGGAACCATCCTAACCAAATTTGAAATTGAGCTTCATCTTATCATCCCATATATGGTATAACAATACGAGCATACCTTTCTCAAATTCTTGGACACAATATACCTGTCATGCCAAGCCTTCCTCGCTCGAATTACCTACTGTGTCCATGTAGCACGTAAACACAATTCATTGATTTTAGTAATCTATTCTAGTCTACACTGTATTGCCTGAGGTTCACCCAATTGATGTTCTGTAGCAATGCAGATACTTGGGACAAAAACTTGACTAGGACAATAACTTCCAATCCAAAGGCCATGAGAAATGGAGTAAGATTGGTTGTGACTTCATAAGCTGTTCTATATGCCCATAATCATGCATGCAATTCGGTATCCTGATGAATGCAATTAGAGATAACAATCTTTGTGAGTACCACCTCCAAAGTCTTGTTGGTAGACTCGGCTTGTCCATTACACCTGGGGTAGTAACTAATAGAAAATTAGTGAATAATCATGAGTTATTTTGTCAAAATCTCAAAGAATTCATTCATGAAATGAGTGCCCTGATCACTTACAAACTTGATTGGATAGCCATATCTACAAATGATGTGCTGAAAGAGAAATTAGCTATTGTATGAGCTGAGTTATCTCTGATAGCTTTTTCTTCATCCCACTTAGTAGCATAATCTATTGCAACAATCACATATTTATTTTGATTTTTGGTTGTTTTGAAAGGACCAATGAAGTCTAGGCGCCATCTCTAAAAAGCTTCCCAAGGTTCACTCAATTGTAGAGGCATATGATTTGGTGGAAGCATCCTTCCTATAGTACATTGACAAGCATTAGATGGAACACTAAATGCATGGGCATCCTGGTATAATGTACTCCACAATAGTGACTAAATTTTTGAACACTATAAATTATTCCCGAAGCTTCTCTTTCACTAGTGTTATAATTGCACTTGGGCTTAGTCATCAGCGTGCTTGCATAATAAATAGGATAATCCATCTTACCATTCGACTGAGCTAAAATGATTCCAATAGCACATCCAAAGCATCTACAAGCACATTGAATATGATGGGTGCTTTTCTTTTGGTGAGTGTGAGCAAAAATGGCCAGCATACCCTCTCTCTCTCTCTCTCTCACACACACACACACAAACACACACACACACACACACACACACACACACACACACACACACACACACACACACACACACACACACACACACACACACATGTGTGCATGCATGCACGCTTCCACTTGGATACACACATTTTCTCCTGCATCACTCATGTTGACACACTCAATCACACACTCTCATACCATATGGAAGTTTTTCTCATAGGCTAACACTATTCACTTTATGCTAAAATTGACATTGTTTTGATGTTGGTGGTGTACCAAGGTACTATCAATTTGATGGAGGAATGATACAACGGAATCTCATGCTTTGGGCTTTTGTTTGGTTTTGGGTGCTACTAGTGTGTTTTAAAAATAATACTTTGGAAGGTCTTTTATTTTCAGCTATAGTACTTTGTAACTTTGGTTTGATTCTAAAAAATTATTCAAGTTGTAATTTGTGTGGTAAGACCCTAGGCAACTGGGCAATAATTTTCAATTATTGGCTTCTTGTTGTTGTAACTAAACTTATGCTAATTTTTAATCATTATTTTTGTTGGACAATATTAGTTCAATTCAAATATATGATAATCTCTTGTAATCGTGGTAATCTTGATTTTTGTATGCTATACATGGCCTTAGGGGTAATTTAATCTTCCTTTGTGTTTAATTTGCTAGTATTTTTAACCATCTGGCTATATTGGTTTGGTTTAGGTTTATTTAGTGTTACATAATTATATTAGTGATCTAGTATAAGTGCTTAAGGATGTTTGTTGTGATTATTTTATGCAATGGGTTCTACCATTATTAAGTGAATGTATTAACCATGGTACTAACTTAGGTGGGATGTAGATAAGGTGGAGCCCCTTGGTTTATGGAATAGATGCCTTGTTTGGAGGGATTTTTGTGTGGGTTGGTGATGTTCTTGGTGGTGATCCTTCTTTAGGGAGCGTCTTCTCTTTCCCTTGCTGGTTTCTCGCCATTCATCACCTTCCTTCTCACCTTGCTTGCTCCTTGCCTTGGTGATGTTGCTCATTCGTGCATGGTTTCTCCTTGCTGCTCTTGGACTTTGGAGGGACTTCTATCACTACCACTTTACTCTCATGGTCGCTACCCAAGTATGTCGGTGACTCTTTGAATGTTTCTTTATGTGGTTTACATGGCTGTTGGCCTCTTGAAGATTGTGTTTCATTATTGGATCATGATTGTTGCTTTTCCTTGTACTCACTCAGGTATATGATACTTGCAATCTATTGCTACTATTTGCATGGTGAGCCCTTGTGCGTACTGCACCTGGTGTTCCAACTCTTCATAGCTTTGGTATGTATCCTTGTTTGCTCACATGTACCTTAAGTGCTACCTTTGAAGAAGCCTCGCATACTCCTTCTTTGGTTCTTAGTCTACTCCTCGACTACATGGGCCTAACTCAATGTACTCCTCGACTACAAGGTCACAACGCAATTTATTCTCTCAGCATTGGCTTATGTTCACTTGCTTGTAGATGGGTTGTCATCTTTGTGGTTGTCTACATGGCTTCTAGTGCATCTCTTATATGATGTTGTCTATGCATTTGCTTTATATTCTTGCATGCAGTTGATCAACGCATGCTTGCACTGGCTTGTCCCGGCATGAGTAACCATCATGTCTCATTTCAAAGGGTTTCTCTTTGCATCAGTGCCTTGCTACTCTACTTCCCTTCTCCTTTTGTGCCCCTACAAACTATGCGCCTTGTATTGCTTATATGTTCCTCTGTATGCTAGCTACATGATTGGCTTTGATACGTGCCTCTATTGGTCATGTATCAGGAGTGAAGATTCTTGTGGTTGTGTTCATGACTGGCTACAATATCTATGTGGGTTCTTAACAGATAGAACAACGTAACTTTTGTTGCTAATATGCTCATTGGTGCCTTTGTATTCGAGATATTTCGTAGACCTCATTGTGCCACTATTGTTGTTGCAATGTTGCATTAAGCATCTTGATTACCTAAGGGCACTATTGAACATATTTGCCATGGCATACTATGATGCACAACACACTACTCACACTAGTGCACGTGCCTCTCTTCTCTGCTCTTCTTGTGTTAGTGCACTTTCTTGGTACTATGGTGGGATTGTGAACCCTTTTGTCTACACAAGTACTCGTGTTCTCTTTCTTTGAGTGCCTTTCTTGGGTCACCCTCCTCGGTTGTAGACTTGGGTCGATGAGTAACAGTCTCCCTCTTGGTGCCTTCATGAGTAAAGCTGTTTGCTCTCAATGGTCCTTGAAGGGCATTCCTTTAGGGTTTCCTGCCTGGTTGCAAGCTAAAATTTGTGTGCATGTTTCGTTCAAACTTCAAAATTTTCACGTGAACTTTTTTGAGAGCTCCGGCTTTGTTTCTGCACCTTGTTGTGATTTGCTTTTTTGGTTGGGATCTCTCTTCCTACCTTAGCTCTCTTTGATTTGCTGCCTTTTCTTAGTTGCTCCCCTCTATTGTTCTCTATTTAATGATAATTGTTTTCGTCCTTTCTTATTTTTCTTCTTCATTTTTCTATTTAGTGAGATAGGCCTAGTAGGACATGCTTGCATGTCAGTTTACATAAACATTAAAAACTTTTTCTTACCCCCTTATATATCTTCATCATTAATGGACTTTTAAAGCATCATTTTGGGAATTTGTGGTCCTATCTAGAGGACTTAGTCAACATTCTTCAAGCTTTCATTTGGAATAACAAATTATATTTCTTCTCCTTTAAAATCGTACATATGGGTGTCGGCATCATTATTTCTTGCATTCCTCTTGTTTGAACTTACTTAATGCATTCCTTCTATACTATTGTTATCTTTTAGCTCCTAATTTAGATTTCTTCCCTCAGATTTTCAAATTTTCAAAATTTCTAAGTTTGAAATTGTCTTGATGCTTTAATTTGAATTGTGCAATGAAATATATAATAAATATTAATATTATTAGCTAAATTGTATGTAGTCTTCTCTCCAAGGTGTTATAGCATTTGTTACATATATTTCTAATACCATACAAAGGGTATTAACCTTCCAAGGATGTGCTTTCAAATATATAGTTTTGTCTACTCAGAAAAAAACATTACTTTGTACACATTTCATGCTCAACCTTCAAATTTGGAAGGTGGTTTATGTCTTTGGTAAAAGCGATAACAAGCCAGGGTAAGCATGCATTACTTGTCTACCCATTAGAAGCTATGATGTTCTAACACTTAGTTTCTCTTGGATGCTGGTAGGTAAGTTGACCCTGACCTCAGATCTCAAACTTCTGAAAGGATTCATCAATTGAACTTAGTACATAAAATTTGGTTGTGGTGGGCTAGTATTTTATACCTGATCTATAGTTTTTACTTGAAAATGTTCCCTGGTTGAGTACCATTTTAGTTAAAAATCTATGGATGTTAATGAGAGACTTCTATTTCATCCCTCTAAGTTTTATTTTCTCGCATCTTTAGGAATATGCTTTTACATGTGATTCACGTCGTCCTAATGATAGAATTAACTATATGGTTCAATGCTGATAGGAGTATTAAATTTGAGCATGAACATGCACATGCACACCCATACACACACACACACGCACACGCACATGCACATGCACATGCACATGCACACACACATGCACACACATGAACACATGCACGAGCATGCACACGCATAGACACACGTGTGCACATGCACATAGTCCTATTGAAATAAATTATTATTTCAATAAGAGTGTCAATGTTATGGCCCTACTCTCTCTCTCTCTCTCTTCCCACCACATTCTCTAACCTTTTGTATGCATTATCAAATAAACCATTAATTGTTCTTGTCCATATTATTGCACTATGACATTCTCTCTCTCTCTCTCTCACACACACACACACACACACACACACACATTGCAAGTACTGCATGCTTATGGGTTTGGTCTTAAGAACATGAAGTAGATTATTTTGCATGATTAGTTTTTCTTGTCATTGTTATTTCTCTCTCTCTCTCTCTCTCTCTCTCTCTCTCTCTCTCTCCCCCCCTTTGCCACATTCCCATTAATATAAATTAGTCTTTCTTGTCATTTTGTTGCGCTATGACACTCCTCTCTCTCTCTCTCTTCCTCTATCCCTTTGTCACATTCCCCTTGAAATAAATTAGTGTTTCTTGTCATTGTTATTATGATGTGATTCTGTGTGTGTGTGTGTGTTATTACACTATGATTCTATGTGTGTGTGTGTGTGTGTGTCTCCCTCCCTCCCTCTCTCTCTCTCTCTCTCTCTCTCTCTCTTTGTCTCTCTTTGTCTCTCTCTATCACCTTCCCATTGAAATAAATTATTAGGTTTTCTTATCATTGTTATAGTTCTCTCTCTCTCTCTCTCTCTCTTTGTCACCTTAAATAAATTATTAGTTTTTCTTGTCATTGTTATGGTGCTATGACTCATTGATACAATCTTCTTTTCTTGTTAATCGATAAAAACTGCTTCATCATCCAACCTAAGAATCCAAGCTATTTCATTGTACTTGGGGGGAAAGATCTTCAATAGAATTTCCTTCTCGTCTTCATCTTCTACCTTTGAACCAAGCTCGTGAAGTTGTTTTAAAAGAGCATGCATGCGATTCAAGAATGTTGCCAAGTCTTCACTCCCTCCCATATGCAAGTCAAATAATTTTGTTTGAGAGTAGCTTTTGAATGCCCTTCCAAGCCCACTTATTTGCTTCATTAGTAGTCGGCTCTTATTTGCACCAGAGACTATAATTTCCCATAAACTCTTCTGCATAAGCCACAATCTGGTTGACAACTACTAGGTCACAAAGTTTCGCCCATTGAATTGAATTTCACAATAGATGCTTTAGATTTCACTTTCTTTAGAGAATCTAGGATATAAATCGTCATGCACTTCTGACTGAGCCTCAAGGAGCTGATGACACATGTCAACCAACACATCAAGAGGTCTCTTACGTCGCCTTTGATTGTTGCTTGTCAATTTCTTGGATTTCAATGTAGAGACTTATCAGGTCTAAGACCTCGATAAAAGGACCCAAAATAGTGTCACCACAAAGCCTTGTAGAAGAGCGCATGCATCAGGAGGCACCACCAGCACTATCGGTTTGCTTTTGCCACTTGATACCATGTATGTGAAGCCATCTTAGCCAACCAATTGCCTCTCATCTCATGCATGGACCAATCACTATGGAAAATCCAGTTAAACCACCAATCACAACATGTTTTTCACACCCCTTCAAACCTTAGACAAAAATATGCCTCCCCACATTGAAGGAGAACAATAATCAGCATTCCTATAACATGTGGTGTTAAGATCCTATATTTCAAGGCTAGGATGTCGTTTCAAGTGTTTGGCCCATTGGGGGGGGGCTTGGAATATGGGTTGTGTAGCCCAAACCCCTTCACAAGGCATAAGGAAATATATGTGTGGCTAGTAAGATACGGTAGCTAGTTAAGGAATACTACCTCAAGCAGGCACGTGGATGAAGGAAAGACTAATCCATAAGCATGGGGTGCTTGAAATGTTTAAGGTATATTAAAAAGTACTTGTGGATCCTCTCTCATAATCCCACTAGCCTTTTTGGAGAGTGAGAGAGGCAACGTGGCTAGGGGGATTGGGACACCCCTCTACTTGGGCATGATTTTTGGGCCACGTGTGTGGCCAACAATAGTTTTAAAAAGACCTATTACTTTTTGCCAAATCTCAAATCTGAGCACACGAGCAAAAAGATCTTGAAATTTTGAGTAATTTTTCTTTCTAAAGCATGTCAATCCAAGCTATGCATCAAAAAGGTATGACGCCTCGAAGTTTTGGCTATGTATATGCAAAAAGCCCCCCCGTCCCCCCTTTAAAAAAAAAAGCCATGTGGCATTTTAGCCGTCCATTGAAGTGCCACATGGCATCAAAATAGACATGTGTTTATTCTGATGCCACATGGCATGTGGCTTTTTTTTTTTGGGAGGGAGGGGGGGCTTTTCACATGTACATAGCCAAAACATCAAAGCATCATAACTTTTGATGCATAGCTTGGATTGAGGTGCTTTAGAGAGAAAAATTACTTGAAATTTCAAGCTCTTTCTGCTCATGTGCTCAGATTTGGGATTTGGTAACAAGCTAAATATCTAGTTCAAGCTACAAAGTTTTATGCACATGTATGGAAATGATGCAAGAGCATTTAAAAGACGTGTGTGTACACATGCTCTCTCTCTCTCTCTCTCTCTCTCTCTCTCTCTCTCTCAACTACCCTTCACCTCTCTTTTTCTCCCTTCTCTCTCTTTCTCTCCCCGCATCTCCCTTCCTACCATCCTCTCTCTCTCTCTCTCTCTCTCTCTCTCTCTCTCTCTCTCTTTCTCTCTCTCTTTCTCGCTTGCTCTAGGCATTTCAATGGTTGGAAAAAGCTTGACACTTGAAATAAAACTTGCCACATAGCATTTTGACAATTGAAATGCCATGTGGCAGTCTTTTTAAATAGTATAAATTAGCTTTTTTTGGGAGTGTTCTTTTTTTTGGGATGTGTATATGTGTTTGGTGAATTTAAAAAAAAAGGAAAACTTACTTCGATTGCTTTTAATTGGGAGGCTCAAATGTATATTCATGCCTATTGAGTGCTTGCATGGTTGCCACGTATCCCAAGGACACCACCGAGTGCGGGAGGTCCCAATCCCCCACCTCCTAGCCACATATTCCATTGTCTCCCCCCAAAAGGTCATGGGAGGGATGAGAGAGAGAGGGGAAATAAGGGCAACAGATCCAAGGCCACAAAGACCAAATTATTACTTATGGGATTAAACCCCACTAATGCCACATGTCCCACAGTGCAACATCGAGCAATAAACTCTCCTTAGCTCAATTGAGGGGTGAAGGCCACCACCTCCAACACCCCCTTGTGGACAAACCATGATGCAAACAAACATGACCAACTGGTCAAGCCTAACCACGATGAAACCACACAAGCCTAGGCCAATCAAATGCAAGCCACCATGAAATGCCACATGGGTAGCACATTTGCCAAGAGGGACACACACGTGTTAGAGAGTCAGCAAGAGATGTTGCCATTGCTGATACACACAAACCAAGTCACACTTCAAAGTCGCTACACGGATCGCAATAGTCTGTCATCACCATAGTCATGTAGCCACCACGTGTCGCTCACGCGATGGCTGCACTAAAATCTACCATAGTTTTGTGGGGGAACACCTACTTTGATACCATGTTGTTAGCATGCATGGTTGCCATGTGTCCTATGGAGAGCATCGAGTGTGGGGGGTGCCAATCCCTCACCTTCTAGCTGTTGGAATTTAGAATGAAATATTTTCATGCAGTTCTGTCTCTTGCGAGATCCACTCCTCACATATACAAAGAAAAGAAACACACAATAAACAGTCACATATCACGAGCAAGTATAGAGAGAGAGCCCAAAACTTAAAGGTCTATTATCACTCATAATTTGCGCCTCAACTCTATGAGCAAAATAAACAACTATGGACCCTACTTCTGATGAGCAGGTGCATGATAAAGTACTACTTGCTAGACCTTGACTCATGGTTCTAAAGCTCATGATCATGACAAAAAAAGACATGACTATTTAATGTGAAAACCTTTGTAGCTGCCAGGGAACAATGCCACCTGATCATCACCTCCATGCAACATCTAATGCTTTCTCTAGAACTACCAAGTGTCCATAACAAGCTCAACCCTCCAATCACACCTGATCTAATGCATGGTCCAATAACCAAGCGTTGACCAACAAGCAACAACCAATCCACATGTGCCAATCATACCTTAGTCTGGCTACCACTCCTAGGAGGATCACCTCTCCAACAATAAGGATCACCTCTCCAACGATAGCCACACATACCTCTGTCTCCCCCCAAAAGGTCTCGGGAGGGATGAGAGAGAGAGTGGAAATCAAGCAAATATGCCACCTTAGTGCTTATGGGATTAAATCCCACCAATGCCATTTGTCCTATAGTAGTAGACGCCCACCAATAAACCATGCTCCCCTTAGCTCAATCAAGGGGTGATGCCCACCACCTCCAACAATGCCTACTTGCATAATTGATCATCATCATACTTATAAACCACTCCACTCTATTAAGCAAAATGGTTATGTTTCTCCATATGATTATTTTAGTCTTTAATTTATATCCTTACTTAGACCTTGACCTACTTCACAAGACAAATATCCAAGAGATTCCTTGCGAGAGAGAGAGAGAGAGAGAGAGAGAGAGAGAGAGAGAGGATGGGGGGAGAGATAGATAGATAGAGATAGATAGATAGATAGATAGATAGAGAGAGAGAGAAGGATAGAGAGAGAGAGAGTAAGAGGGGGTACGAGAGAAAGAGAGAGAGAGCAGGGGGGGATAGATAGACGGATAGAGATAGAGACATATGGATAGAGATAGATAGATAGATAGATAGATAGATAGAGAGAGAGAGAGAGAGAGAGAGAGAGAGAGAGAGAGAGAGAGGGGGGGGCGGGGGGACACAGAGAGAGAGAAAGAGAGAGGGGGGGAGAGAAAGAGAGAGAGAGAGAGAGAGAGAGAGAGAGAGAGAGAGAGAGCAGGGGGAGAGCGAGGGAGAGAAAGAGGGAAAGAGAGAGAGAGAGAGAGAGAGAGAGAGAGAGAGGAAGGAGGGCAGAGAGAGAGAGAGAGAGAGAGGGAGGGAGGGAGGGAGGGAGGGAGGGAGGGGAGAGAGAGAGAGAGAGAGAGAGAGAGAGAGAGAGAGGGAGGGAGGGAGGGAGGGAGGGAGGGAGGGAGGGAGAGAGAGAGAATAAAGGGTAGAGAGAGAGATAGAGAGAGAGAGAGAGAGAGAGAGAGAGAGAGAGAGAGAGAGAGAGAGAGAGAGAGAAAGGGGACGAGGAGATAGAGGGGAGATGAGAAGCGAGAGTACATGTGAGATGACTGCAAGGGAAACATACATTCAAAGAGAGAGAGAGGTGTGTGGAGGGAGAGAATCCTGGGGGGGGAGAGAGAGAGAGAGAGAGAGAGAGAGAGAGAGAGAGAGAGAGAGAGAAAGGGGATGAGGAGATAGAGGGGAGTTGAGAAGAAGAGAGAGTACATGTGAGATGACTGCAAGGGAAACATACATTCAAAGAGAGAGACGTGTGTAGAGGGAGAGAATCTTGGGGGGAGAGAGAGAGAGAGAGAGAGAGAGAGAGGGAGGGAGGGAGGGAGGGAGGGAGGGAGGGACATGGAGAGGGGGAGGGGGGAGAGAATGTTGGAAAGGCAATCTCCACATGGGAGTTTTAGGTGCATGCTCGACAAGTGTAGTAAGTTGATGCATGGGATGACAAAGTGCGGATTGTACTTAGCCTAGTGCACACAAGATAAGCAGAAGAGATAAGGAGGATCAAAGCACACTAAATAAGACATGAGAGGGAGATAGAAAATCTATATCTCTTGTGCAGACTGTACTTTGGATGAATCGGCAGCTTTGTGGGCACTATCGAAAACCACTTCACTCATTTGCTTCATCCGACAGCATAAGCTATTGCTGCTACCTCAGAATCTTGTTGAGCCTCTTTTCTAAGGTTATAGGCCTTCTCATCAAGCTCATGATTGTTAGAAGGAGGAATCTCATCTGTGCTATCCATCCTGCACTTTAGAAGCTGCTAAGAATTCTAAAAGAGTACGCAAAACTAAAATCTCACTCCTCCTCGCTACTTTCTCTCTCATACTAGGATACAATGGACTCTAAGGTATCTTTCTCACAAGAATGGAAATGATGAGAACTCTCATGAATCTCTGAAGAAGAATGCTCACAAAGAACTCTCAATCACCCTAAAACTAATCTAGGTTTAGCTAAACCTCCTCTGATACCATGACAAAGTGCGGATCGTACTTAGCTTAGTGCACACAAGATCAGCAGAAGAACTAAGGATGATCAAAGCACACTAAATAAGACATGAGAGGGAGATAGCAAATCTATATCTCTTGCAATGTGTGTACTCAACAATACATGATAGGCCTCTTATATAGAGAGTGCCCTTTGAATAGTCAATACCTGTGGGATCTTCTGATCCACATCTCTCCTTGTGGATATCCTTGATCCACATCTCCACATCATGTAGTCCGCATCCTAGGGTGGCTACTTTAATTCTTTCCTATACCATACCTTAGCCTTTAATCTGTGGCACCATATCTAAACATGGGAATCTACACCAACCTTACCGTGAGACTCTACTTCATTCTCGGAGCCATGATTTTTGGAGCGTTTATCCACGACTCAGTCTCAGTATTATCCACGACCCAGTCTCAGTATTTTTTGGTCAGCTCATCACCGAGCTTAGCAGCAACTAGGAGTCTTCTACAAGATGGCACTATGCCTTCATATTCATATGCATGAGGGTCTTTAGACTCTACAAGTTCGTTATGTAATAGTCGAGATCCTCTAACAAGCTCAGTAGAGATGAGGAGGATCGTCTAAGGCTCTTCCCTCATGCATGCAATAGTTTAGGTTTTCTACTTTGCATATGATATAAAAATCGCTTTGCATTTCAGTTCAGTTATCTCTTTTTGTTTCTTCAAATGGTATCAGAGTAGTTCAAGGTCTTGTAGGATGGATAAAAGTTTTTGCATAGCTGTAATTTCTAGTGACTTCTATGGGGATTTCATCGATTTCATGTGCAAAAAAATTGCTAAAGTGTTTCGTGACAACTAATAATCTGTTGTATTCAACACAATTCTGATTTTGGATGTGATGGAAGTAAAAATGGAGTTAGCTACAAAATTGGTCGTGTTCATGGGCATGAACTTTGCTGCATGGTAGTTGAGCTTGAGGCTCTATTACATGGAAAAAGGTTTATGGGGTGTGGTTGCAAGTATTGAGAAGAAGCCTACCGACAATGTAGCTTAGGAGTGCTCAGAGAAGGTCACCACATGGGAGAATAGAAACGAACATGCCCTCGAGATACTTGATCATGCACTTGGAGGACTTTACAAAGAGCGTTTGGGAAAGCTAGAAGTCCATTCATGATCTGTTTGGTCCTCGTGTGAATATTTCCAAAGTTCTTCTTAAACAAAAGTTTTTTGGACTAAAGAAGAAGGAAGGAGCAACTCTCGGTGAACACCTGAACTACATGAAGATGACACTATGATAGCTATTAGATCTTGGAGTAGAGGTGGAAGATGATGACTTGAAGGTGGTGTTTCTCTCTAGTCTACCCCTAGCCTATGATGAGATATCCAAGATTCTACCTATCATGGCTAGTCTGAACTTCGCGAAGAAATGGTGGCCACTTTGCTTGACGAGGAGAATTTCCAGATTCTAGATGCAATTGAAGAACTACTTAAGAACAAAAGAAGAAACATTCAAAGAAGCCTGACTAGAAACAACTATAGTGCGACTATGCAAAAGACTTGGACACACAGAGGAATACTGCTTCAAGAAGCGTGATGATATGTGATCCAAAGAGAAAGTGAAGAAAGAGATGGCTCACATTGTAGAAGAATTTGCTGATATTTGCATTGCCAGTTCAAGCACAATAGATGATGATGGTTGGGCCTTCTGATTGTTTGGAAGGATATGCAAAATAAAAGGTCTTCTCTTGTTTTGGGAAGATCGTGCCTGTTTGTGGCATTTTATGGTTCATCTATTGTGATTTTGAGGAACCTCTCCATCTTTGACAATCAATAGTTAGGTGTGTTGCTAGTTTTTGGATCACTCCCTTCTTTTGTTTGGAAGGATGTGATTAGTTTGGGTAGTTTTGGGTTTGTCTTTTTTTTTTCTAGAGCACTTTGTTTTGTGCATCTCATTTTGGTAAGCCTTGAGTTTCACTTGCTCATTGGTAGTCTTTGCCCCCGTTCAGCTTGAGGGAGGTGTTGGAAAGGTAATCTTCTCATGGGAGTTTTACAAACCTGATGCATGGGAATCCACAGCAAACTTACCGTGAGACTCTACTTCATTCTCGGAGCCATGATTTCTAGAGCACTATCCATGAATCAATCTCGGTGTTCTTTGGTCAGCTCATCACTGAGCTCAGCAACAGCAGCTAGGGATGCTCTACAAGATGGCGCTGTGCCTTTGTATTTGTATGCATGAAGGTCTTTCGTCTCTTGAAGTTTGTTATGTAACATATGAGATCCTCACAAGCATGGTAGAGATGAGGAGAATTGTCTGTGTCTCTTCTCTCATGGATGTAGTAGGCTAGGTTTTCTGCTTTGCATATGATAATAAAAATTGCTTTGCATTTCAGTTCAGCTTTTAGTTGAGAGAGAGAGAGAGAGAGAGAGAGAGAGAGAGAGAGAGAGAGAGAGAGAGAGAGAGAGAGAGAGAGAGAGAGAAAGGGAGAGAGAGAGAGAGGGTGAGGGTGAGGGAGAGGGAGAGGGAGAGGGAGAGGGAGAGGGGGGGAGAGAGAGAGAGAGAGAGAGAGAGAGAAGAAGGGGGGGCAGTAGGGGAGATTGGGGGAGGGGTGGTGAAAGGGGGGCAAGGGCATAGAGGGGAGTCTAGAAGAAGAGAGAGTACATGCGCGATTAGAGAGAGGGAAACAAACATTCAAAGAGAGAAGAGAGAAGAGAGATGAGAGAGAGAGTGTGCTCGCCATTTTTGGGCATGCTCACCAAAAGATGCTTGCCAAAAAACATCCACATCCCATCTTGGTTGCCTAAGAATTGGTGTCTCAGGAGCTTTTTGCTTTAACTCATGGAAAATTTTGGACAACTCGTGAGTCCACTGGAACTTAACATCCTTTTTAGTAAGCTCATATAATGGAGTAGAAATTTTAGAAATATCTTGCATAAAATGCCTACGTTTTCTACTTTGTATATGGTTATAAAAATTGCTTTGCATTTCAGTTTAGCTATCCCTTTTAGGAGAGAGAGAGAGGTGGGGAGAGAGGTGGGGAGGGAGGGAGGGAGGGACAAGGAGAGAGAGAGAGAGATAGAGATAGAGAGAGAGGGAGGGAGGGAGAGAGGGAGGGAGAGAGGGAGGGAGAGAGAGAGGGAGAGAGAGAGAGAGAGAGAGAGAGAGAGAGAGAGAGAGAGAGAGGGTGGTGAAAGGGTGGCAAGGGGATAGAGGGGAGCAAGGGGGGCAAGGGGATAGAGGGGAGTCTAGAAGAAGAGAGAGTACATGCGCAATTTGAGAGAGGGAAACAAACATTCAAAGAGAAAAGAGAGAAAGTGTGCTCACCATTTTTGGGCATGCTCACCAAAAGATGCTTGGCAGAAAACATCCCCCGAAAATGACATTCCATCTTGGTTGCCTAAGAATTGGTGTCTCAGGAGCTTTTTGGTTCAACTCATGGAAAATTTTGGACAACTCGTGAGTCCACTAGAACTTAACATCCTTTTTAGTAAGCTCATATAATGGAGTAGCAAGTTTAGAAATATCTTGCATAAAACGCCTATAGAAACTAATGAATCCAACAAAAAGATCAAATATGAGTCAAATTAGTTGGTTCAAGCATAGACTCAATGGCCTTGATCTTACCAGGTTCAATCCTCATTCCATATTTAGATATAACATTTGGTGGGATTCAGAAAAATACCCACTTGTCTGCATCTATCAAAGACCTTACTCAAATAATGCAAATGAGTAGTAACAACTGAGTAAACACAAAAATCCTCTAGATAAATGGCAATAAGCTTGGTAAGATAATCCATAAAAGTTTCAAACATAAATCTCTAAAAAGTAGAAGGTGCATTCCTGAGTCCAAAAGGCATAGTTTTAGTGGCATATACACACCATTCAGTCACAAAAGTAGTATCGGTCTAATCTTCTAGTGCAATAGAGATCTGATTATAGCCACTATAGCCATTCATGAAGAGTACATCCCATGTCCTAAAACCTGATCCAAAATACCATCTTTGAATGAATAGGAAAAGCGTATGGTACTGTTTGATCAACTTTCTGTATACATAGTTTAGGGAATCAATCCAAGGTACGCTTTAAAGGTAAGCGATCATGGAATAAGTAGAGTGGCAACAACACAAATCTTTGTGGAATGTATGCAAGTATTCAAGGATGTATAAAGAAGACTTGAGGAGCAAGTTCTAAGATAACAAAAGATAGATGCTTTGAAGAAGGAGAACTTGTTTGGGTTTACTTAAGAAGAGAAGTATACCCAAAAGATGAATATAGATAAGCTTGCAAAGAGAAAGATTGGCCCTTGTAGAATTTGGAAGAAAATTGAACCAAATACCTACAAGGTAGAGCTCCCTCCATGCATGAAAATTAGTCATGTTTCAAATGTTGTGGATTTATATAACTATATGAAATAAGTGAAGAGCATGAGGACTAATAAGAGAAATTAAATGAAGGAGGAGGCAAGCAACCTCTAACATCTACTTTCCTTGAGTGTACACTGATGTCCTTTACTACATAAGAGTCTCTAATCCTAGGGAGAAAACCTCCTAACTACAGCGAAAAAGTGCCCCTAAGTGTGTTCACACCACACTACTCAAAATCTAATAGGATGATCTTCTAATCTTTTGCCTTCAAAATTGCTTCCATGGTGATCTTCATCTACTTGTTTGATTCACTATCTTGTTGTTCCACTAGTGCTCTTGATCTTCAACTACTACAAAAGGGATAAGGACTATAGGAGGGTGCAAGTGTAACGTCAGACACCATAATTGTGTAAGTCTTAAGCTTGGTTATGGTGAGACGAGAGACCAAGAGGGCAATGGTGGACACACATCTAGGAAAAATAGGGCTAGCATTATAGACGGATGCCAAGAGGGGTCAAAAGGGTAAGGTCCTTTGGAAGGACACTTGGCATGGAAAGGGGTCCACATGGCATGCACTGGGTTCAGGGGAGATTTTTAGAGAGGGCTCCACAAGGAAAGCAAGAAAGAGAAGGAACTGAGCAGCAGGGAATTCATGTATGATGAGAAGGGGAGCTCACTAGGAATGGTGGTCAAGAGGAATTGAGGATAGAAGCCCTCTGAGTTGTGACATGGGTATCAAAGCCTCTTTGGATCAATCGTAGTAGAAAAATTCTAAATACCCGAGCCAGATTGTTTGAAATAAAGAGCAACTGTGCTGCTGCAGCAGATAATAAGCCGCGACGACAATGACCTGCATGGTAACGACTTGCAGAAGGAAAAAATACCCAAAAAGTTTGATTACTCACATTATCTAAAGACTTTAGAAGAAGAAGAAAAAAAAAAGGTCACATCACTGATCCTTTTAACCTCCCTCATTCTAAGGTTCCAAGATCCCTCTCATATTACACTCTCTTCTAAGCTTCTTAGCCTTGCCTATTTCAAAGATAGGACTAGAAAGCGAAAAGGAATTTGAAGATCAAAGATCAAAGTGAGGCAAGAAGCTCGAGATAGAAGAAAGTGGCATTTTGGAGTTCGAGATCAAGGGAATCGAAATAACCGGGATCAAAAGGATTATGAATCAAAGAAAGTGAGAAGAGGCCATCGAGCAAATCCCATGGAAGTGGCAATCATATTTTTCTCTCGATAAAGCTTTTTGCTTTATAAAATCTAGAAAGTTCTCATTTTAAAAATGGCAACTCCAGAAAGAGACGAAATGGTTAGGAGAGCGAGGATTGTCGAGGAAAGGGCTAGAAAAGAAAAAGTTACAGTTGGAGAGGAAATACATGAGGAAGTACAAAATGAAACTTAGGAGGATAACGTGGAAATGGAAGACATAGACTACAGTGATTATGGAATTCCGTACAAGGAATTCATTAAACTTGAAACTCGAACAAAAAATATGGAGACGCAGTTAGGAACTATTAGTGATACATTGAAAACCTAACTGAAGCCATAACCAAGTTATTCGATACTCAATCGGTAACTCCTATGGAAAAATCATTAACTCCTCCTAATTAAGTTGAGAGGTCCACCTCTCGACTTAGAGAAACCTCTAACATTCTTAAGGACTTGAAACCGCCAATTTTCAATGGGGAAGAAAAGAAGCATAATAAAGATGCGATTAATACATTCTTGCAAAAGTGGCAAGATTCCATCAGCTCAAGAATACCCCTCCTGAAAATCAAGTCGTGGAAGGAAGTCTTTCCTTTGGAAACAAGGCTTATAAATGGTGGATGAGCCTCACAGAAAAATGATAGAATTCCCAGGTATTGGGCTAAGTTTGAACAAGCCTTTTTAAAAGAGTTTTTACTGGAAAATGAATTAGAAAGAGTGTGGGAGGCTTGGGACACAATTGCAGTATGGATAAAAACACTCTAGTCTAGTACATAGCAAACTATAGGGAGGTAGTCCTTAAGCTGAAGGGAATTGTTGAATTCCAAAAGATTCGTGAGAGGTCTCAAAGATACTTATAAGATTGAGGTGAGAATAAATTCTCCCAAAACCTTTGAAGAAGCAATTAAGTATGCCCAAAAATACGACAATACAACGGGGACATCCAAATCTAGAACTTCGAGAAAACATGTTTTGTTCCTAAGTTCAACAAATTTCACAATTCGAAAAGGAAGGGGCACTTTAAGAAGGAGGCTTCTCAGGCACCACCTAAGAAACCTCATACAAAAAATTATCCTCTCTTGAAGAAAGAGGATTATGAAAGGGCGAAGCAGGAAAACCTTTGCTTTAAATTTTTGGGCAAAGACCATGCTACTTGGAACCACCCTAAAAATAATCAAGCGGGAGCTAAAGCCCCAAATAGACCTCCATAAAAACAAGTACATGCGGTGTAGGTGTTATCGCTTAATGGTACTAAAAAGTACACTAAAGTAGAGGTCTATCATGAGGATAGTACCCATATGTGTTGTCTATCATCGGCAATGTGGTAGCCCACCTTTGGTGGTCCTCATAATTTAATGAGGATGCATGGAAAAATAAATAGGCAAAGGGTAAGAGTGATGGTCGATGATAGTGCAACACATAATTTCTTAAACTACTCGTTAATTAAGAAATTAAAATTGTCTGAGAGTCCAAGTGCCCATAAATAAGTGGTCTCTTTGGCAAAGGGCAGTGCTAAAAAGGTTTGGGACACCATGATACATGGTGTAGAGGTGGATATTCGAGGCTATCAGGATGCCTTGGATTTCCAAATCATGCATCTCGATTGAATAGATGTAGTGCTTGGTCAAGAATGGTTGTATAGTCTTGGGCATAGCTTGCAACGGAGTTATCTTAATAACTCCATTATGTTTGAAAAAGAGGGTAGAGTCTTCCAGATTCAAGGAGAACATGATGTGCCCAACTCTCCTTTTATTTGTTTGATGGAATTGGAATGACTACGACACCAAGAAGAATGTGAGGTATGTCTCTGTGAACTTTTATTGGTGATTTTATGTCTTTTGTATTGGAAAGGAGTAATATTATTTTTGATAATGTTAAAAAGTATAAATCTTCTTTCAATGATTTAATGTTTGAATTTAATGATATTTTCCATCTGATTTGCTTGATGGTTTATCCCTTGAGAGAGAACTAGATCATAAAATAGATTTGGTGTTAGATATCAATGCTCCACTCTCATGTAACTACGCGGGAACCAGCTAACTCTACTTGTAAGCCCCCCATATGAGGAGAAGGCATTTGAGTAGCTCGGTTATCCGGTAGGTCCTAGTTTGGACACCAGATGGGGGCCATGTGTGGCTTGATGGCTGGACGGAGTTGGCACACTGCCAACTAGGCTACATGCAAGTGCGGGAAGGCATCCCATGACTAACCGCATTGAGGATAGACGGAGCATTTCCCGAGGCAGCCCACTCTCGAGTTGCGGGGCCCGTTTGGAGCCTCAGATGATCTGGGATGGCTCTAGGCCAAACGATAACCATAGGTTAGTTGCTCTATTTTGCGCACCGGTTCTATCGTGTGGTCGGTGGCCTATTTCGGGAGTGACCCCTAGTCGACCGTTCTGGGCGGACTAGGTCGGTCACCCAATTGGGTCTAACCGACTACGACTGGTGGCTATATAAGAGCAAGCCCGTGAAGCCCATTTCATCATCTGGCTACAGCACCCCTGATTCCTTAGCATCTAGCCTCCGTCCTCTACTGTTTCCAGCTCGCCATCGAAGCTTCTTTCACAGGAGTGCACGGTTGGGAGGCATCGCCATCTATTGTATGAGATCTACAGTAATCAAATTTTTTGATTCTCCATACTATCTGATTTTCTCTCTTGCATAAGACATCCTATTATCTGCTGAGCACAGATGTTGTATTGTTTTCTTACATTTGGTTCCTGGATCTACCCTTGTTTATAAACCCCCATATAGGCTTAGTCAAACAGAGGAACTTGAGGTCGAGAGACAATTAATTGAATATCTTAGAAAGGGACAAATTTAACCAAGTAGCTCACCTTGGTCTGGACCAGTGTTACTGGTAAAGAAAAAGGATGGTACTATGCGTTTATGCATAGATTACCGAGCATTAAATAAAATCACCATAAAAAATAAGTATCCTATGGCTGGCATTGATGAACTCTTTGATCAATTGCAAGGGGTAAAATATTTTACTAAAATTGATTTCAGGTCAGGATATCACCAAGTACAAATTAGGGAAGAGGATGTCCCTAATTTAAGGTCAAGATATCACCAAGTATGAATCAGGGAAGAGGATGTCCCTAAGACATGATTTCATACTAGGTATGGGCATTATTAGTTTAAAGTAATGCCATTTCGATTAACAAATGCTCCAGCAACTTTCATGACACTTATGAATAGTGTCTTAAGGTCATATTTAGGAAAATTTGTTGTAGTATTTTTAGATGATATCCTTATATATAGTAAAACTAGAAGAAAGCATTTGGAACATTTGTGAAAAGTGTTCCAGCTTCTTAAAGATAATTCACTCTTTGCTAAAGAATCCAAATGTGAATTCTTTGCAAAAGAAGTGAAATACTTGGGACATATAATATCCCAAGAAGGGGTTTTTATGGATCTTGAAAAAATAAGGACCATATTGGAATGGCCACATCCTACAAACCTAGAAGAATTACGTATATTCTTAGGTTTGTCTAGATTCTATAGGAGATTCATCTAAGATTATGCTAAGATTGCTGTTCTGATGACAGACCAGCTTAAGGGGAAGGGAAGCACCTTCATATGGGATGAACCTCAAAAGAGAAGTTTTGAAAAATTAAAAGTAGTTACGGCAGTAGCTCTTGTCTTAAAAGTATTGGATCCCAATGAACCATTTGTGGTTGAGACAGATGCCAATGATTTTGTTGTTGGGGTGATACTGTTACAAAAAGGTCAACCAGTGGTTTTTGAAAGCGAAAAGTTAGATCGTTCCTAATGGAATTACTCGGCATAAGAGAAGGAATTGTATGCTATAAGATGTGGCATTTGACAAAGGTTTAATGTGAAGATCTAAACTTGGAAATCATTGTAATAACAATCCAGATAGTGAGAGGCACAAAGAAAAGGTGAAAGAATTAGAAGAATTGCTAGAACTGAGGAGATGATCAAGAGAAGGGAAATGGCCACCAAGTGTGACGTTTAAAAAGGAAAGGCTCATTGAGTCTTAGAAATTACTAGTTATGCTCTTATGACAACTATGATGAAGATATAAGACAATGGAAATGATCGCACAAGAGTTGATGTTTAAAAATAGAAGGGCCAATTAAGTAGAAAGTACCAGCTATGGTCTTATGATATAAACAATTCATGGAAGCGGACTTGAAATAGAAAAATGGGAGAAAATGAGCATAAATTCACAAGCAAAGCTTTAATAGCAGCCAATCTTTGCTAAAATTTTGATCTTAATATGCCACATACCCAAAAAACCATATCTCACATAGATATTCTTAGCATATCTCAAACAAAGCTTCCTAGCAATAGTTGCAACTTTTCACAACCTAAAAGTTGCTATTTCTCAAGGAAAGCTTCAATAGTAGCCAAATTTTCTAGAATGATGATATATGATTGGACGAGATACCCAACAAAACATACTCAAATAGATCTTCTTGTAGTCAAAAATTCAAAATCTTGTAGCTCTTTTACTACACAATATTCAAGTCCCAATCTTTGTACAAAGCTTAATCTTTACCTGAAGCTCATATTTATCACCCAACTCACTCTCTTCTCTCTTTTAATACTCAAAATCACTCAACAAAAGAGAATTCTATTTTTTATACTCTATTTACAATCACAATAGTACTACAACAGCATGAGCTCCTACTCAAGAGAGCTATAGCTTTTGTACAATGTTCACATATTCTATTCACAATTGGAATGGCCTTACAATAACATAAGGTCAAGAGCTCTCCTCAGACCTCCATGTATGCATTCCCATAAGAAAACTTTGTGTCGATTCTGTAATAAGGTTAATTTTACATAACTATACACACATTTTTACAATGAACTTAGGTTTTTTGCATCAATCTTCCCTAGTTTAAAAAAGAATCTGATCTCCTAATTGGAAGGGTTAATGGTTGTCAAATTTTCATCATCCTTATTTCTTCTCTGTCTTCCCCATATAAAGGGTATTTGCCTTGACACAATCTTCATCCATCCATGTGCTTTCACTGAAGTCTCCCTCTCTCTTTAGTTGATTATTTGTTGAATCCTCTCCTTTGATTCTTTACATTTTGTTCATAATGTTAGGCTCTTATGTAAAGGATGTTAGTACAGACTCAAGGAAAATTCTTGCAAACATTTGGGCTTAGTGTTAGTCAGCATTCCCGAAACTTTTGTTTGCAGGATCACTTGCTAGCAGCCGAGAGGAGATGTTGAGAGTGCTCTCAACAGAAGCAAGAACAGAAGAAGGAGAGAGAGAGATAGAGAGGGAGACAGAGAGCCACACAAGTTTTGGTGGGTGCAGAACCACCCTAATCTTCTTTTTCATTCATTTATATATGTGTTTGAGTATTGTACATAACTGGGATTAAGGCACAGTGACCTTTAACCCCACAACCTCCCACTTAAAGGACAATGTGCCTTTAAGGGAGAACAACCAGTGAGCATACTATCCAATGCCCATCAATACACGACAATACTCAAACCGCTGACTAGGTAGACTCTTCGTCAGCATATCTACAGGGTTATCATCTGTATGAACCTTGACAAGCTCTATGCGCTTGTCCTCAAGTACCTCCCTGATGAAATGGTACCTGACCTCAATGTGTTTGGTCTTTGCATGAAAGACCGGATTCCGTGCTAGCTGAATAGCACTCATGGAATCACTATGCAATGTCGGTACACCTGTATGAATCCCCAAATCTCCCACTAGCCGATCAAGCCATATAGCCTCCTTGCAACCCTCTGTGGCTGCAACAACATACTCAGCCGCTGTGGTAGACAAAGCAACGCACTTCTGTGCACGAGACATCCACGACACTGCACCACCTGCAAAGGTGAACACATAACCAGAAGTGGATCTCCTACTATCCACATGCCCTGCATAGTCTGAATCTGTGTACCCAAGTACACGCATGTCTCCTTTACCAAAGCAAATGCACATCTCCTTGGTACCCTTCATGTACCTCATGATGCACTTAACTGCCTCCCAATGCCTCTTTCCTAGATTAGCCATATACTGGCTAACAACTCCCACTGCAAATGCAATGTCTGGTCTAGTAGCTATCATAGCATACATAAGACTCCCAACCGCTGATGCATAAGGAACCTTGGCCATCATGGCCCTCTCCTCATCTGATTTGGGACTATCTATATGACTCAGTTTCACATATGGAGGCAATGGAGTACTCACTGCCTTCCCCCCCTCCATATTGAAACGTTGCAATACTTTTGTAACATACTCTTTTTGTGAAAGCCAAAGGAGTTTCCTACTCCAATCACGCGTGATGCGCATACCAAGAATATGACCTGCAAGTCCCAAATCCTTCATATCAAAGGCCTCATGCA
The DNA here is from genome assembly GCF_047967505.1 of Dipteris shenzhenensis. Lineage (NCBI taxonomy): Eukaryota > Viridiplantae > Streptophyta > Polypodiopsida > Gleicheniales > Dipteridaceae > Dipteris > Dipteris shenzhenensis. Next base: position 30,752,273 of record NC_141612.1, read on the forward strand.
ACTTGGCCTTTAATGCATCTAGCTCATAAGTATTCTTGCTAGCCAATAGCATATCATCCACATATAGTGCCAAGATTATCAGGCTATTATCCTTAGCCCTTTTAGTGTAGAGGCAGTGATCAATTTCACTCCTTCTGAAACCCTGGGAGCGAATGAAAGCATCAAACTTCTGATACCATTCTCTAGGTGCTTGCTTAAGACCATAGAGACTCTTTTTCAGCTTGCAAACTAAATGCTCTTTGCCCTTTTCTTCAAAGCCTTCCGGCTGCACCATGTAAATTTCCTCATGCAAATCCCCATGCAAGAAAGCTGTCTTGACATCCATTTGCATAAGCTCCATATCCTCTGATGCCACTAGCCCAAGCATGCATCTAAGTGTGGTCATCTTCACAACCGGAGAGAATATGCCCTTTTCTTCAAAGCCTTCCGGCTGCACCATGTAAATTTCCTCATGCAAATCCCCATGCAAGAAAGCTGTCTTGACATCCATTTGCATAAGCTCCATATCCTCTGATGCCACTAGTCCAAGCATGCATCTAAGTGTGGTCATCTTCACAACCGGAGAGAATATCTCATCAAATTCCACACCCTTCTCTTGCTTGAACCCTTTAGCAACCAAACGGGCCTTGTACCTAGGCACATCATCACCTGTGACCTTCATTTTGTAGACCCATTTACATGGCAATGCTTTCTTTCCATGTGGCAAAGAAACCAAGTCCCAAGTCTTATTCTTCATAAGTGAACTCATCTCTGATTGCATAGCATACTCCCACTTGCGTTGATCCTCACGCATCATAGCCTCTTTGTAGCAAGAAGGCTCCCCGCAATCAGTAAGCATCACATAGTCTACTCCTGGAACAAACCTATCAGGCGGTCTAGACACTCTAGATGATCTTCTCAAGGGCATTTCAGCTTGCTGTCCCACTTGCATATCAGCCACATTTGGCTCATCATTTCCACCAATAGATGATCCATCATCTACCCTTGATTGTATACCTGTGGGAGTACTTGGTGGTACCATTTCTTGCACATTTGGTGCATGGACAGCTTGCTGTCTATCAACATAGGCAGGTGGATTCACATCCTAGAAAGTGATTCTCCTCATTTCTACATCCCTCATGGGTGCCTTATGCATCTTCTTCTCATTGAAGACCACATCATGGCTGCGTATGATCTTCTTTGCTTCTGGATCCTAGAGACGATAGCCCATCTCTCCACTTTCACCATAACCCAGAAAGATGCATTTCCTAGACTTAGGATCTAGCTTCTTTCGAAGCTCTTTTGGCACATGTGCATATGCCTCACACCCAAATATACGCAAATGAGAGTAAGAGGGCTTCTTGCCACTCCATGCCTCTTTAGGAATACCACCATCCAAACTCTTACTAGGTGATCTATTGATCACATGCACTGCAGTCTTCATTGCCTCAGCCCAAAAACCACCAGAAAGACTTGCATTGGAAAGCATGCATTGCAACCTTTCTTGAATGGTACGGTTCATCTTTTCTGCAACTGGATTTTGCTCTGGAGTACAAGGGGATGTGAGCTCCCTCTTAATCCCACGTGTATCACAGAAATGCTGAAAGTCATGAGAGAGATACTCTCCACCATTGTCAGTTCGTAGGCATTTAAGCGTTCTACCTGACTGATTCTCAACCAAGGCCAGCCATTTCTGAAATACCTGGAACACATCACTCTTCCGAGCTATAGCATAAGCCCACACTTTCCTAGTTGCATCATCAATGAATGTCACATAGTATTCAGCCCCGCCTAATGACTGTGTAGGCATGGGACCACATACATCTGAATGCACCAAATCAAGCATTTCAAACTCTTTCTTTCCCCTTCTTTTATGGGCTGATTTAGTCTGCTTCCCATAGAGACAATGCTCACAAAATTCAAAATCAGAGAAACTCAAATGCGGTACATAACCCAAATGGCATAAGAGTTTCATTCCATTCTGGCTCATGTGCCCCAACGTGCAATGCCACAAAGAAGTGCTTGGCTGCTCGGTTATTGCAACAACATGATCAAATACCCTTGATACATGTAAGGGATACAAAGTCCCACACTTGGCACCCCTGGCCAAAAGCATAGAGCCCTTTTGAATTTTCCAACTTTGAAAGCCAAAAGTGGTGTGAAAACCAGCATCATCTAGCTGACCCACTGAAATAAGACTCTTGGTCAGCTTAGGCACATGTCTCACATGTTTCAAAACAAATGCAGACCCATTTGCAAAAGAAAACTTTATGCCACCTGCTCCCACTATGTCACATGCATAGTCATTTCCAAGATGTACACAACCTGTCTTTCCACTGTCATAAGTGGAGAACCATTCCCTATGGGGAGTAACATGGAATGAAGCACCAGAATCCAAAATCCAATCCTGGGAATATGCATCATCTGAAGTGGCAAGCAACTCTGCAGATAAACTAGACATGAAGAGAACGTCATTGTCACTATCATGTGTGACTGCATTGATCTCCTCGATCTTCACTTTTCCTTTGTCCTCCCTTGGACTCTCTTCCTTTTGATTTGCACCCCAATTTGCATTCTTTTTCTTACTCTCTTTTCAGCTTGTAGCAATCCTTTTTCATATGGCCCTTCTTGCCACAATGGTAACACTCAATGTTCCGTGCCTTGGATTTGCTACGAGACTTCCCTCTTTCTTGGGACTTCCCCCTGAACTGTGATCTGCCCCTTTGCACATTTAAGGCTGCATCCTGCTTGTTGCCATCCATCGACTTCCGTCTAATCTCCTCAGCCAACAAGCTACCCACAACATCATCAAATTTCAGTACTCCACCAGGTGCAGAGTTACTGACAGCTGTACGGAAGGTATCCCATGAGGATGGCAATGAACATAAGAGAAATATTGCCTTAGTCTCCGCATCAAAATTCATTTTTTGAGCCTGAAGTTGGCTGAAAATAATATTGAATTCATTCAAGTGAGAAGCAATGGAGACCCCTTCCTTCATCTGCAGCTCAAACAACCTCTTCATGAGGTAAACTTTATTAGAGGCAGTTTCCTTCTCATAAGTGGCACATAGTTTCTTCCACAAATCTTCCGTAGTCTGCTCATTTACTACTGTGAAAGAAACTGACTCTGCAAGATGAAGTCTAATAGTAGACTTTGCTAATGCATCCAACTCATTCCAATCATCCTCAGACATATTTGCAGGCTTAGCTTCAATCCCTGCCAAGGGTTTAATCTGCTTCTTTTGAATAAGCACATCCCTTATCTATTCTTTCCACAAAGAAAAGTTTGTCCCATCAAACTTTTTAATGCTGAAAAACTCCTTTTCAGGCATGGAAGAGGATGCCATGATGCAAATAAAGCAAAATCCCAAATGCTAGTGCTTGCAAGAGAGAATCACACCAAATACCAGGTGCACCCAAATGTGTATGCCACAATAGAGTGAAATATCACCAAAACTCAAAACTCAAAGCATCTGACTCATGTGCATATACTATGCATCCATATGAGCAAATCTGGCCCAAAAGAAAATGCCAATAAGTGCCAAATGACTCAAGCATAAACACTGTCGACTGGCATATGCGTCAATAATGTCTCATCCAAGAGAGCATAGCACTATCAGTGCATCACCTGCAATGTTTCAAAGCTATCCCTCAGCATAAAATAGCATCCATGTGCAAAGCGTCCATAAAAAATAGCATCCCACAAGGCAATTTGGGCCTATCAGCGCATCCAACAAGGACCGCAATGCATCCAAATGGCCTATAAATCATCCATTGCAACCCAATGCATACCACAAATGAGCGCACACTGCTCAAACTCTGCAACCAGAGTGATCTGCATAAGGTATGCTCAAGAAATCATAGTCCCACGGTAATGAGCGCTACTGAAAATAGAACCTGAGATGCTTCAAAACATGGGCGCCATTGCATAATCGGACTCAGCAAGAAAATCTGCTAATATCTCTCTTCAGCCAGAACTCCAAAATCCCAACCGATGAGTGAGAAATGGGAGTCAACACTTATCCACTGCCATGTGGCATAAATCTAAGGTTTCAAAACCTTAGTATGAAAAATGCATAACAGAGAGACGAAATCGAATACACAGAGATTTATAACTCTGAAAATCCTCCACCGAATCGCGCAAGAACTGACAGGTAGGGGTTTTTGGGTGTCCGGAACGTAATGGGACAGACGGTTTTGGAAACCGTGGTCTCAATCACTGGGTCCAACACACGGACTGAAAAACGTTTTTGGAAACAGAGCTATCTGTAAACTCCACCGGAGTGCGAATGATGAGCAACATAGAAGTTTTTGGACCTCCTGAGTCCACCGGAACTGACAGATCTGCAAATGGTTGCTCCAAACTTGAGTTCCAACACCCGGGCAAAAAACGCAGGAACTGACACAGTGAGTCAGAAATCCACTGAAATGATCCCAGATTCAAGAATGAAGGTGTTTCCAAGCTCCTGAAGTAATGTGGACACCAAAAGCAAGCAATAGTTGCCTCTACAAGTCAATACGGAGTCTCTGTCATCGAACGGAACATGGAAAAGCTCAAAAAACGACTTTTTTTTTTTTTTGAAAGCTCTTAACAGGCTCTCAAAACCACTTCGCAAAGCCAAAGTGACTTTTCCAAATGTTCCTCCAAGGTCTCTGCACACTCGGATGCAAGTAAAGTCACCCACAAAGCTTCCCACAGAGCTTCTCCTTCCTCCCACAGAGCTGCTGAGCTTCAAAGCATTCACGCACGCTCAGCTAGATCACCCGGGCTCTGATACCAGTTGAGAGTGCTCTCAACAGAAGCAAGAACAGAAGAAGGAGAGAGAGAGATAGAGAGGGAGACAGAGAGCCACACAAGTTTTGGTGGGTGCAGAACCACCCTAATCTTCTTTTTCATTCATTTATATATGTGTTTGAGTATTGTACATAACTGGGGTTAAGGCACAGTGACCTTTAACCCCACAGATGTGTTTGGAGCTTGACATCAAAGGACAAGTTGTATGAAACCAACTACTCCTTATGGAGCTGTACGGTAAAATTCATGGTGGTCACAAAGAATTTATGGGGATATAAGCTAAATGTTCACCTCTATCTCTAACACAAGATTAAAGCATGTGATGCTTAGGCCTTAGCTATGATCTCTATGTCAGTTTTTTAAGAGATCCATCATTCCTTACATCTGTGAACTCATGTAGGACTTGGCAACATGAAGTAATTATTTAGATCGACAAGAGTATTTCGTAGAAAATCCAAATGATATATTGGAAAGGGGAAAACATTAACGAGGGTTCTCCCCTCTTATGTTATGTATGGGTTTAGCCATTTTACTATTTTCTTGTTCTTCAATAACTCCTATTTTGTCTAATGTGGAGTATGCAAAGCAAGGATTCAATGCTCAAGATGGATAAGGGTTCATGCACACACACTAAATAGAAACATGTAAGCCATCCCTTTAATGTATGTTATCAACGCACCAAGCTATATCTTAATTGGGAGACTTTTCCTTTTACCCAAGAAATCCAGAGGAATACTTAAATAGAAGCTCGAGAGCATGCTCAGAGCATGAATGCCCATGGACTAGTTACATTGTGCTTTATTGGGATCTAGGGCAATTGATGAGATGAGACTTTGGTGAGATGAGAAGAGAGCTAAGAGTTAAAAAAAACAAGTTCCGAGACTTTTCTATAACACTCAAGAGTGGTAACTTAGGTGGTCACAGCATTTACTATGATGTGTGCTCAAATTCTCATGGGAAATGCTCTTGGTTGCATAGAGCAAACAAGGGGAGTGCCCAAACCTGGCCCTTCCTCAGGGGTTCCATTCCCCCATCCCATAAAAAAAGGGTTAAAAATTTCTTAGAAAAAGAATTACCCTCTAGGGAGAGAGGGAGGCACTACTAATATGTTCCCTTCTTCTTAGCATTACCCCTAGGGTAATGGTAATGGAAACAATGTACTAGTTTTCCTAACTCACATGGTTATTTTGGTTTTGTGTTGACATGCATGCCTTTGCTTTCCTATGCACACATGTGCCCACCTTTTGTCTTTGGAAAAGGGTAATGCTTCTAGCACCTTGTGCTCCCTTAATATAACCAACCAAGAATAGGAAAACCTATGATGTTACCTCAAACCTTATTGCGCCTAAGGATGGTCCTTAGCTTTGTAGACTTGCCAAGTGCCTTGAACAGGAGCTTGTTGTTGGATGGACCCGTGCTGAGAACCTGCGGAGCAATCTTTTCTTTAGGCAGAAAAAGAGTTATATTATATTATCTTGAGTAGCCTTTGTACATCATCAGAGTTTAGCCAATAGAATTGAGCAGCAGACTTAGCATCTAACAAAAATAGTAGTAGCAGTAACAAAACAAAGCAATGTCCTCAGTAATTGTTGAGTGAAGAATCTGGAACTTGAAAGGAGAGGCTGGTGGTCTCTTCATTGTGGCCAGCTCTGAGATCAGTAGGAACAGTCTCTTTAGAAGCATGAATATGAAAGGAGAGAGCAGGCATCATCATAGCTTTGGGTAGAAGGGTTCTGAGTGGAGGGTCTAGCAACAACAGGGTTGGGATCAGTTGTGGTAGGGCTTCTCTATAGAAAGTGAGGCTACTGATCAGCATTCAACCTTGTGTGTTCCACGTTGTAGGCCCCTATCTGAAAGTCAAGTCTTCTCTTTTCCTATCCTACCATGAAGCAAACAAGGCATCAGTACATAAATCTTTATGATTAAACTGAAAATTATTTCTAGAGATCCATATGAACCAGAGAGTATGTGCCCTTATTTGGAACCAAGACTCATGCCTGGTTTTGCATGCATCTCCTAGCAAAATAGCTTCCCAATTAATTGGTTCTCCACACTCTATCTGTATGAATTTCCAAACTGAGTCTTGCATCAAGGCAAGCTACAAAGAGAGGGCCAAGGGCATCTTTTACACTTCCCATCTCTCTTCCCTATTCTGAGTCCTCTAGCATTTGTCCATATTGCTTTGTGAAGAATAAGCCAAGCAAGCCAAGACATATTCTTTGGAACCTATTTAATTTATAATTTGTCAAACTTGGCATACCAAGCATCTCTACTATCCTTCAGATTCCATCTAGCATTAAGGGTTCTGAAAAGGTCATCCATATCAGCAGGAGATCAGCAGTTGGAGTTGGTATGGGAAGGATAGAAGAGCAACCTACCCAACTGAACTCTTTATGTTTAATTAGAATAGAGCCACCCTTCCATCTAACATCTCCCTACCATAGCTCCAATCTACTCATGATAAGGTCCTGGTTTTGATTGGAGAGAGAAAGTTCCATCCTGATTTCATGCCATGTCTTCCATCTAAAAAGGTCTCTGCTCCATAGCTGTGATCCCAAGATTGCAAGAGGATTGCAATCCCTTCTTAAACAAAGAAGATGCCATAGTAAATTGCTCATCAGTCAACAGAGAGTTCCTGAAAATTGTCAAACCCCAAACTGAATCAATGGCCATGAAAGCATTTTTGCTAGAGAACTGTAGAAAAGCTTTTATATCCTCAAAGGCACCCCAAATGGATTTCCTTAGTGAGCTCCCTTTGGTTTTGCAGGGTTAAAGATTGAAGATAGCTGAGGTTAGAGGGTAATTCTTCCACTTAGGAGCCCTGCAGGGTGTGATGTGTTTCATATTCATATTTCTCAACAAAAGCTGAGCCCAGTCACATCCTGGGTTTAAAAGGGCTTTGATTACCCATGTAGCAGAGAGCTTATTGGCTGCAGCTGAAATATCTGTAACTCCTAACCCCCCTTCTTGCCTAGGTTGCGGAGCAATCTTTCGAAAGGAAGTTGCCCATACTCAAAAGGCATCTTTCATGATGGATAGCCTAACGATCTAGATGTTGAGAAGGAAGAGTTGCCCATACTCAAAAGGCATTTTTCATGATCGATAGCCTAGATGTTGAGAAGAAAGTCTTGAAGAGTCTAGATTGTATAACGACGTTTGACGTACACCAACGTGTTAGAATGCCCTCGTACAGTACTCTAGGAAAAGCTCCTCGATCTGCCACGCCTGGCCAGCTGCATCATGCAGTGCGCAAAGCTATTTGCAATTGAATAAAATTTCGATTCTGAGTGCATGATGCATCTCCCACCACGTAATCTTTGCACCCAGATCCAAGGTCCTCAACGAATTGATCCAAGTATCACGCACTGCCCGCTACGCGCAGACTATAGCAAAGAGACGGGTGCTCGTCTAAAGCGGGATCACCATCTCTTTGTATAAGAAAGTTTCCAAAACAGTTTCCTTTTCTCCTTTTCTTGATCGTTCTTCCCTTGCATCTGATTTTCCGACGTTCATGCTTCTTATCTCTCTATTCGTTTCTGGTTCATCTGCGTTTGTGGTCCATCCGCTTTTTCATTCCTGCATCTCGTCGTCCTCTTCGTTTGTGGTTCTTCTCGTTTAGCTGTGGATTCAAGGAAAAGCAACAATTGACGAGAGACTTTGTTTATCAGGTGATTTGCTGATCTGTTTCTCTTTGCTATCGAGTTAGAATTGAGACCCAAACTTGTCTGGTCTGGCAGCTTTAATCTTTCATAGAATTTATGTTTTGCGTGAAGTTTGAGTTCGGAATCGTAGGAAAGTCTTTGTCTGCTTTGTGTTGCTACCTGCCTTCCAGCTCCAATTAGTTCTGGAGTCGAAAACTTCAAAGTAAGAGAGATCAGGGCTATACATTAAAACGGATCCGGTGAGCAATACATAATACCGGCGGGGGTCCTGACCGTCAACTACCATGTACATCTGGCATGCAATGTAATTAACAAAGATCTGCAGTGGAGGCAGGGGTGGGGGAAGCACCTTCACTGATCCTGTGAGGCAGTTGAAGACGATAACCAAAATGAGAGCCAAAAGAGGGGAATAACGATACGTGTCTCTGTCAAATGGCGACGACAAGAGACGCAGCATCAGAAAAAACTTGGTAATCAGTGTCGGTGTAACGGACTTCCATATGAGCATCTTGCCATTGCCCGCGTTTCTGAAACCTGCTATAGGGACGCTGCCAAATAACACATATATGACCAGGGACACCGTTTCAACAAGAATCGTTAAAAACATGGGGGCCTTGACAACCTTTTCTGGAACTGAACCGGAGCATCCACAACTGCGAACATAAGGCCTCCTGCACTGGCTATGAGGTGGTGGCAATTAGAGTAAGCGGAGGTGGCGAGGTACCTGCAGGCCAACAATGTGCGGCTGAGCAGAGGCAGCGGAAGAAGGCGGTGCTGCTCATGAGTGCTAGAGACTGCGAGTGAAGTTTCTCTCCTCGTTAGCTTCAAGCTCGCCTCACCTTACCATTTGAATCGAAAGTAGTTATCGTAGAAAGATCGATCTTTAAAAATTGGACGACCTCTGATTGCCATGTGATACACAATCCGCTTGTGTCCCGGGTACCTCTGCATAGAGAGAATCCTTGATTTTTGATGGGCCGTGAGAAGAAGACAACACGATGCCTTGATGTAATGTAGAAGTGATTGGACTCTTCCTGAACGATTGAGCTTGTCTTTCCGTCCAGATTACGATTTTTTGCTGGATTCGCGATATGGCTTATTAGCATGAGTACAATACAAAATCGCCTCCCTTAAAGTGTAAACAAGCACAGAATCATGTTTTCTTACCCCAAAAAGGCGTGCAGCTAAAGCTTAGAGAAGGCAATTGCAAACAAGGCCTACCGACAACCTCCTATGGCGCCCACTGCTAAGTTGACAATGCCTTCGTCCGTTGGAATTCTACGTTGTCTCTATCTCTCGGGGAGGTAAGTGGAGCATAGTACAATGCTGACTCCGTGAGCACGAGAGGCTCAGAGTTCGTTGTGCAACGGTCACCCTTTGTATTATATTGTAATGGTTTCACAACCGAAAAGCAAACAAGAAGTTTGTAGAGTTCGTTGTGTGACCGTCGCCCTTTATATATTGTACTGGTTTCACAATCGAAAAGCAAACAAGAAGTTTGTAGAGCTTGCAGGGAAGGCAAGCAACACTGGAATCATTCAGGATGGAGGCCACGAATTGAACAGCAGAGCCACTGGAGTTGGTTGATTCAGATATCTGTGGGTTTGCCTATCAGATCACTTTCCAAGTCAGAATACTTCCTTACCTTTATTCATGATTTCAGCAAAATGACTTGGGTATATTATCTATCTAAGAAGGAGAAGACAGAAGCTCTTGAAAGCTTCAAAGAATGGAGGGCTAAGGTGGAAAAAAGAGACAGGAACGAAAGTCGAGACCTTCAAAACCATAGTTATGCTCAAACGTGTTTCAGGGGCGCTTTTACCCCAAAAAGTTTCAGCAGAAACGCTTCTGGACAAAAACCGTGTTTCAGTTTCCCCTTCAGGATGTTGGAAAGGTCACCTCTCCATCTGTAAGCTCCCAAGTGAGGAGAGCATGGGAAGAAGACTCTGGTACTAAGTGGGAAAGTGAAAGCAACGCTGCTGCGATTGAACGACAATTTACGGCAATCTGACCACGTTCACAGAATTCATGGAGTGGAGAATTTATCTATTCTCGTAAGCAAAAAAGATGCCCTGCCCAGCGCCTTCCAGACCTTTTGGCCACGTGTAAGAATGAATTGTCGATTGGATACACGTTTTCACTTAGTACCAGAGTCTTCTTCCCAATCACTTCACCGAATTTCCATTGCTGTCTGTGCTACGATGTGTGTGTCTTTATGAAGGATTTGGGTGATTGCCTGCTGTACTGTCTCTACTTGTTGAACACAATCTTCTCTATGAAATTGCGAAAGCCTGATTGCAAGTGCCATTGAAAACGAGTTCAAGCGTAACTGTGATGGAGAGTGCTATTAGTCCATTATCTTCTGTTAGAGAGTATTAAAGATAAAGAATGTGCTTTGGTATAACCACCTCACATCGTTCCTTGTTCTGCTCAGTCTATTACGATGGTAGATGAAACCTCACTGGTGAAGGCTATTCCGGAGGAAGTTAAGGTCGAGATCATCAAGGAGAGAGAGTGGTTTGCAGAGAGGGTGAAGCGAATCAAGCAGAAGCAACTTTATTTTCAAAGCGTGGACAAGCCTGTTTGGATTGCGCATCCACGACACAAATATACGTCCATCATGATTCCTTCTCTGATGGCAGCCACGACCATTCCTGTGCTGGTAAGTAGGCTAAGAAACTCAAATTCTATGCAAGCATGTGATTTGCGCTACTCAATTAATTGCAACAGTGACAATCCGCTTATTGGTTTTACTTGTAGTTTCACAAGGAAAAGTACATGCTGTAATTTGTCTATACAAGTCGCACCTTGTAAAATACAAAGTAAATGTTCATAAGTTAAAAAAGAAGTCATTTGCTTAAGCACTTCATGAACATATTAGTCTTTTTATAAACGTTCAATCTGTTTTATTACGTCTTTGAATTTGGCAACGCTTAACCCACACTTTTTTATTAAGGTGTGTTAGTCTTCTTTGGTAATTTGACATTCAATTTGTACTTTAAATCTGGGTTTTCATATTTGAAAACAGGTTCGTGGATTGTGGAAAATGATAAATACCTGATTTATAATGGAGACTGAGTGAAATATTATCTTCCATGGTAACCCTTTGGAGTATAGAAGGTGGTTAACCTTACGGTTGCCATAGTTGTACAAAATAAAGAGATACAAGTTTTGCACATTTACATATGTTTTAGCTTATGAAGAATGGAGCAAATCATGAATGAAATGGCCTCCATTTGTCAAATGTTCTTTGGAGGAGTTGAGAAATGATAAGCGCATATGCTTGTTATAATTCTTTCAAAACTTTTCTTCTTAAATGTGTTATTTTATTATACTATCCTTCCCTCTTGTTTGTACTTTTACTATTTTGTTCCCGTTCTCTTATACTATCCTTCCCTCTTGTTTATGCTTTTATTCTTGAGAATTGTAAAATAAAGCCTGTCTATTATGCAATATCTTCCAGGTAGCGATATTGCCATTGGATAAACCAATTGATGTGGGGATTTTAAATTTTGAATATTCTCCCACATGCTATGTGAATGCTTTGTTTTTCTCCAATGGGCACCCATGTCCCACGTTTGTCCATGAATGTGTTTTCAAAGAACTATAAATTTGAAATAATCTTTAGCTCTCTCTCTCTCTCTCTCTCTCTCTCTCTCTCGTCGGCAAGCCACATGGATGAAATTCATGTGTTTTCAAAGAACTATAAATTTGAAATAATCTTTTGCTCTCTCTCTCTCTCTCTCTCTCTCTCTCTCTCTCTCTCTTCGACAGGCCACATGAATGCAATTCATCTTGTTTAATACTTGTGTGTACTTTTAGTTGCCCTTTGTTATGTGCTAACATGCATTCCATCATACTTTGGATAGCATGATATTTCATTCATGTGTTTTCAAAGAACTATAAATTTGAAATAATCTTTAGCTCTCTCTCTCTCTCTCTCTCTCTCTCTCTCTCTCTCTCTCTCTCTCTCTCCGTCCGACAGGCCACATGAATGAAATTCATCTTGTTTAATACTTGTGTGTACTTTTAGTTGCCCTTTGTTTTGTGCTAACATGCATTCTATCATACTTTGGATAGCATGATATTCTTATGGAAAGTTTTTGGCTCTACGATTTTGATGAATATATATTGAGCTCATATTTCAGCTTTACTCACCACTGCACTCGTATGCCCCCCCCCGCCCCTCCCCCCCCCCGCCAAAAAAAAATCATTTTGCAATTGAGTAGGCCCTCCTTTACTTTTTATTTGTTATGTCATGGATTTCATTAATAAAATAAAAAAATGCTTACGAGAATCTATTTAGATTTTCTAGAGGGAAGTATTTTAGTTGATGAAGTATTTTATGAGAATCTCCATGTTTAGGCAAGTAGCATTGTGCGAAGAAATGAAATACTTCTCGTTAATCCACGTGAACAAATATGGAGAGGGAGAGGAGAAGAGTGGTGATGAGGGGAGAGGGCATAGCTAGAGAGCACACCACAAATGACTAATTGTACTAGAGAGTTAGTTGAAAATAATGAATATATACAAGCCCCTTTTAGGTTAGGGTTAGGGTTTCCAACCCTTGTGCCTTGGTGCTTCTCGAAAAGCTCTTTCCCAAGTCAAGTGGTTTGGCAAAGATATCTGCAACATTCTCTTTGTTGTTACATTGTTGCAATGCGATGTCACCAAGTAACACTCTTTCTATGATGAAGTGCTCTTTGACATCAATGTGCTTTGTCTTGGAGTGATATACTAGATTCTTGGCTAATGCTTGAGCCAATTGATTATCAAAGTATATTGTTGGCTTTGTCTCATCAAAGTAATGTATTTCTGACAATAGTATTCTGAGCCATATAGCCTCATATTGTGCTTCAGTTGAAGACAAAGAAACAATGGGTTGCTAAACATATATAATTTAGAAATATTAACACAATGCTATCTTATTACTCAATAGAGTAATTGGCAATCTTTTCATTTCTTTAATATATTTATGAAGCTAATATAAAAATTTCCAAAATGCTTTAATACAAATAGGAAAGTCATATAACATATAATTCTCCATCAATATAGCTACTAATCCGGATATAGTTTTTATGCAAGTGTAATATTAAATCTCCATGCATGGTTTGGAAAATTCCCATCCATAGCTATTACTAAAAATAGAATTTCCACATAAAAAAACACCATTTGGCTGCATACAATTATGGGATATAATTGCATGCCTTCGGATTTCTAGTGGGGAAATGATTATGTTAAAAATGACCTTACTCTTTTCATTACACAACATTTATAAGAGTGGACCCTTACTATGATGTCGATGGCTGTTTTTTGCATAGTACTAAGGTCTTATACTACTAGGCACAACATCTCATGCCCTTGCTCTTGAAGCCACATGGTTTTGTTTCCATTTGAGAGAGTTGGCTCTAACTGTAGGGAATGTTCATACATGTGCACAGTAGCGGGATTATTCTAAAGGGAATATATCATGTTTAGACCGAGATTCTAGCTTGATTTTAGATGATCTTATATAACATGTTCCTAAATAATTGCAATAATTGCCACATATATACATGAACATGAAATAAATTTCACTACTATTGTTTTTCAAGAAAATTAATTACTTCATTAACTATGAATGAAAACCGTGAGAGCAAGCTCAAATGTGGGAATACATCATGCTATGCATGAGGGGAAAAAAAAGAGAGATCAAAAGGAGCTAATAAAAAACCAAGGCAGAGGTTGAAAATGCCACCTCAACCCTGAGGGAGACTTGAAAAAAGTAACTCTCCTGGCAATGGTGGTTGCTCTGGAGGATCCTTGCATGCTTGCCCAGATGGCCATTAGAGTGTGCATTGTGTCGGTCCAAATACTGGCCATAGTGTGAGAGGGGTGAACCTGAGTACACCTCTATACACCTGGCTCTCCAAATATGCCAAGCTGCAATGCTAGCCAGAATCTTCCATGATGTGTCTACTGAGGCATGAGCGGCTCTGAAAGGAGTGAAGGGAACATTCTGGAGGGAATAAGACTCCACTAAGTGTTGCCGTACAATGAAAGCTGGATATAGATTAAATGTCCCTCAAAGAACACCTGAGGGACAGTAAGAGATAACCATGCTACTGAACCCCATGTCATATAGAAAGGTGCTATATGAAAGATGTTGAAAATCCTAGCAACACCTTTTAGATCGTCATCCTCGCCTGTCTGCACTCCCAAAGGCAATGTTGTACTGACTCAACTGCTATGTGGCAATGAGGACAAGTAGGGTCAGCCCGCCGAACATGGATCTCCTTAGGTTCACTTCAATCACTCCATGAATAGAAAGCCAAAAGAAAAGAGATTCTTTTTATTTCTGAGGGATTTCCAAAGCCTACGCCAAAAGTTTTTCCGCACAACTATAGAAATTTGAAAATTATCCCAATGAGGGGCTCTGGAGGGACTCCAACCTCTACTGATCTCTGGGCATTTCTGACTGTGTAACAAAAGAAGGGGATGCTCTTCTCTCGATGCCCGTCATCAATCCATTCCCACTCCCTTGGGTCGCATTGCAAGAACTTAATAGGGGAACCACCGTATAACCAGAGTCTACAAGACCCCAGCGCAAGGAGAAGAGGATCGGGGTCAAGATACCACTGTGAGTCCGTGCCCCACTCCATGAAACCTGCAATCCTGACAATGATCACCTCTATAAGGGTTGCTCAATGAAGAGGCCAGTAGCACTAGCCAACACTGCACCTAAGAATGCAACTCTTAATCTTCTCAGCATTGAGAGAGGCCAAGTTTCCTCAATACCAATTAATGTAATTACAAGTGCCCATGCTAAGGTACTTAGGAAGAAACTTTGTAAGTAGGCCAAAAGAGGTAAGTCTAGTACATCGCAGCCTAACAAGATAAACAATAAAGGTGCAGTTAAGGTGAGAAAAGGTTCTGAGATAAGTGATTATCCCAAATGGATCCACTAAGGACACAACCACCTTTTCGACCTCATCCTCTTCTAGTCATACTCCCTCATCCATTAATCAATTAATCAACCACTAGAAGGAGGGGATGGCACTTGGGGAGAATTGAATAATAGAAAACCTATGACTCCTAAAGGTCAGGGTGAATACCTGGACCCTGTCATTGAGAAACGATGCCCCACCAAGGCACAACAGTGCATGACTGCCAAGAAAAATTTGAACAATGGCTCAAGTCTAGCAAGGGTCTAGAAACCATCTATCCTTACTACCATATCTTCAATAGAGCCCCTAAATCCTCCCCCACACTCAAAAGAGTAGACGAGGAACAATCACAAGCTCAGCAATAGGACGTTCACTCCTAAGGCATAAGATGCTCGAGGAGGACCTTGCATTGCACCAAGCAAGAGAAGAGGGCAATATGTCCTTTTACGGGTTTTAAGAGGCACAATCTATTGGTAGAGTGAACCAACCACACAATCTTGAGATGTAGCTGGACTAGCTGCATCCCTATCCACTGAGATCAAGATGCCCATTGTGACACTATTACAGGGTAATCCCACTCTATGGAAAGAGATTGGATGAATGGGCAAGTAGTAGCTCTCGAGTCCATTGATCCTGAGATAGTCGAACCCCCAAAATGACCCCCAACACTTTCCCAAGATACCTGTCGACAAATTGGGCCAATACTTTGAAAGTGAGGACACCAATGCAATACTTCCCATTCCCTAGCAAGGTAAGAGCATGACTGAAATCTTGGATAATGGAGCTAGTGTAAGCATAGTCACTAAGCATTGCTGGGCCAAATGGGGATGACCTAAGATGGATAGTACAAACCTCATAGTAAAATGAGTTGATGGAGTAACACCCCCAACCGGTAGGAGTTATACAACACATCAAGATTAAGACCTTGGTCTGACCTACCAAGTGTGGTTTGTTGTAATGGACTTCCCCAACCAACCAGATGGCTATGGCATCATACTAGGTAGACCTTTCATGCAAACTATAGGATTGGTCCACAACTGGAGCTCGAATAGAATATATTTACATAAGGATGAGCAAGTCATCACGGTGGATCTCCAAAATTGGAAGGCTCACCCAATGTCAGGGAATCTATTTGCAACTGAATGTGATACCACAAATAGGTTGACATAAGCAAATGTATTCAACGCATATAAGGAAGAGGACAACAAAAGGAGTGTTGAAGACTCTTGGTGTTCTCCTTTACCAGAGTTAGAAGACTCAACAAATTGGATACATGCACTGGCCACAATAGATCTGGCAAGTGCTAAAGGAACTCAATTTATGCACCTCGATAATGATAAACCTATTGCCATTAACCTTTTAACTGTAAGAGTGGTACTCCCTAATCAAATTAAACCAACAGTTGATAATTCCATTAATACTAAGGTAATAGATATTACTCCATCTCAACTTTGGGTAGATCTGACATTAGCAAGTACAACATGCCAAATACAGGGCTTGGTAGACGGACGAGCAAGCAACAACCTCATCTCTTGGGAAACATTAAAACATCTCGGCCAAGTAGTACTCCTTCAAGTTTGTGATTCTAAAATTCAATCCATAGGAGGTACCTCAATTAAGGTTGTCGGTTCTTTAATGCCGAATGTTTCCATGGACAATCACATTGCCTTGCAAGTTTTTGACCTTAAGGGAAGCCACAATTCTTGGTAAAAGATGGATCCAAGGCACACAGAAAGGGCTATTTGGTGATGAATCAACCCATCAAAATGTACTAATCACTACCAATTGGACCAATTTTAAAGCATCAACATCAATAGCTACTTCCATCTCTCAACCTCTACAAGAGCCTCACCAGCAAAGATGATGAAAAACAAGAGCCACCAAACAAATGTTGGTCCAAAAGGATATACTAGAGGACCATACTTAGAAGGTGAATCACACATTTGGGTTCCGAAAAAATCCGACACCAAAATCCACCCCATCATGTAAACAAAAAACCCCAACATCAAAGAACAAAATGACACCATCCCAAGAAGGAAGGTACAATACCATTGGGTTCCCACAAGACTGCTCGAGGCTCGAGGATACTGCCTTGGAAACAATTATATTTGGTGCCCAAGGTACTACATGTAACAAGACCACCTCCATCATCTTCAAGCATCAACGACAAGGTGCTTAATAAAGAGTCAATAAAAAGCAAAAGAAAGAATGGAGGCCAAGTCCTCTAGCATTGTCATCATCAACAAATGAGAGGAAAAAGTCAAATTCAAGGCTACCAATTATGAAAAATCAAGGCAAAGATTGGAGAGTAGAACCACAAGAACCTACCTTGAAAAAGGTAGAACCATAAGAACCTTCCACATGAACCTATTTCAAAAAAAGAGATAGAAACACAATAACCTACTCAACCACTAGTCTATCAAAATGTTGTTGAATTCACTGTCATCTTCAAGGGAAACAATAGTTGTACACAAGAAATTGTCTCCAAAAAAGATACATCAACATAAGAACTTGCCATGAAATGAATGGAATCTACTTTGGGAGTTACACAAGAACCTTCCTTAGTAAGTAATTCGGAATCAAGCTTTGCGAGAGCTACACACGTCACACCTACCATGCCATACTCCATGGAAGTCACACAAGAACCTTCCAATGAGAATGATGAATTATTTTCACTGACAACTTTCTCAAAAGCAACTTTTGCTCAACAAAAATAGAAGATTTCTAAGACATTGCAATCCTACTCACATTTTCTATAGAGAACATACTCGGAGGGGTCACTCATCATATGTAACCTTATCACGTGAGTTCAACAGAAGGATATTTTTTATTCCTAAAATTTACAGAAATAAATATACATAAGGGACTATTTAAAATAGTTTTGGAAAAAATTTACAGATTTGTATAGAAAAGGGGTACATTTTATCAATGAAAAAATTTACAAATAAGGGATTTTAAATATAGGCCTTGAACGCACGTGATATAGAGGGTTTATACATAGTGACCCCCCCGAGAGAACATATCTCACCTTATTCCAATGAGAGAGTGGTAGTGGAAACATGGGAGAGGATATACTGGATAAAGGAACTAGAAATATGGGAAGGAACTACTACAAGCTCAAGGATCTTACGATGGAAATGTGGATCCCTAAGCATCATCAACATGGCATCCCATCTTCTTGTGCATGTATCACGATCAACTTCACGCCTCTAGAGCCACAAAAATCAGATGAGAGACCTAAAAGGTTTGAGTCTACAACACCAACAATGAAGCCTTCACCGGTAGTAGTTACATAAGGACCTACTCCTAAAAGGGTCTAGTAACACAAGAACCTACTACAAGGTCCACAAGGGCAAGGAAACGATAGTTCAAGGCCTTGGTGGGTTTTTCAACACAAAAATGCAAAACCACTCTTTTAATGTGGCATTCAGTTAAAATACATAGTAGTCAATGCACAAGACATACTCCTAAAAATGGAGTACATCTAAAGGAACCTGTTGTGTGACAAAAGATATTGGAGACCTTTAAAAAATGTTGCTAGGTCATGGAAAGAAAATCTTCACCAACAAAGGGTATGCGACCCTAATAACTTCATCAAGGTTTGGGGCCAATCAAAGACACGTCAACTCCCGATATCCCAAGGTACTCCTCCACATATGGAGCAACAAGTGATCCTACACCGACTATACAGGATGAGTTTGATTGCAGGGTGAATTTGATGACATCGAAATGGACTAGATGAGTTCTTATGATCCTCAAAGATTTGTTTTCACTTTCATTTACTAACCCTTCATTAGATAACTCCAAATCTCCCTCCTCTTTTTATGTCTTCTTACTGTTCTTCTTTTTTATTCTTAAAACTAATAACCACTTAACCATTTGAGCCTCCCAATGTAATACTAGTTTTAATTTAGAGGACTTTCCGAGAACCCAAGATGCTATAAACTTCTTCAGCCATAGCCCTTATTAAATTTTTAGGATTTTGTATGGCGTATTATCATACTCCTCTTGATTTGATGACTCAGACAATTAAAGCTCTAGATCGCGGCTATCTTACTGGGATAAAAGAAACTACCAAGAAAAGTCCTCAATGAAATACAATCCATAAAATGGATTTCAAAAGAACTGCAATGCAACGAAGCAAGACAAGATGTCATGCACGATTCCGGACATTCAAGCATGGCATGTCAAAGCACAGTTTGAAGAGAATCCAATAAAAGTCCCACTCAAAGCTAATATTGGACTTAAGGAATAGCACGATAATACATTGTTACTTACTCTGCTAACACTAACACCGCGAGGATCTTACATCAAACATGCCTCTATAGCATGCCTCCGTCCAAACATATGGGTATTTTGGTATGCAAAATGGTGTGCTCTTGGATAGAACAAGAAAGGAAACAAGGAAGAAAGATGTTATGCATGCCATTTTACCTCATTATGGATGAGAAGGAAGGAACAAAAGGAAAGGAAAGGCATGGGGATCCCATAATACCTTGTGAAATTGTATGTTTGGATACTTTCAGTTAAACATTCTAGTACTAAACAAATCTATATTATGTAAATTTTGGCCTCCATGCTGCTATTGAAAGGTTTCATATTTTCACATTTCTTTCAAACATGCTTCTATAGATTTTAAACATTTTTCCACAGAAATTTATTCATACTTCTTTGGAAAAAACGTCGTGGACATATTGCTCACATGTTGATAGCCACATAAGCTCATGATAGCCAATAAAAATTTGAGTTACCTTTGGTTGTAATCTCAAGTAATGTTGACATCAAATCCAAACTTTTTTGGGATGGACTTTCTTCCCTATAGTACATGCCTCATATTTCCCCTTGTGAGTTGTAGATTCAATACATTCCATGTTTTTATGAGAGATTATTTTTCTTTGGAATCACATTGGTAGTGTTACCTCTTCTATTAGTCCTTGTGAGTGTGCTAGTGATGATGAAGAATTATTTGACTTCAAAAGCAAGTCAAGATCTAGGAATTGAAGTTAAAGAAAAAGAAAATATGTCTCAAACGATAAGAATGTTTTTTCTCTCTTGAAGCTCTCTTGAGATTTTGGGGTTATTACCTAGTCATTAGTGAAATTTACCAGACCCAAACCTGCAAACCAAACCACAAGGCCGCTGCTGCTCCTCCCCCTCTCGCTGCCCTCTCCCTCAGCCCCTCCCCCTTAGCCCTCCCCTCCCTCTCTCAGCCCCTCCTTCTCTTAGCCCTCCCTTCCCCGTCTCCTTCCCCCTCTACCCACATACCTCCTCCCCTCTCTGCCTCCCCCCTCCCCACCTCCTCCTCCCTCCCATCTCCCTCCTCTTAGCCTCCCCCCTCTCCATCTCATCCCCCCTCTCCGCCTCCCCCCTCTTTGCCTCCTCCCTCCTCTCTGCCTACCCCCTCTCCGTCTCCTCCCTCCTCGCCTCCTCCCTCCCGCCTCCTCCTCCCGGCTGCCTCCTCCTTCCCGGAAGCCCTCCCTCTCATCCTCCTCCCCATCCTCCTTCTCTTCCTCCTCCTCCTCCTCCTCTCCTAATGCCCCTCCTCCCTCTCCTCCTCAGCCCCCCCTCCTCCTCCTTCTTAGCCCACCCTCCTCTTTCTTCCTTCCCAGGCAACCTTAGTGTGGAAGGAACTTCTTCGTGTTTGAGTCGGCCTCACTCACCTTGATTGGCGATGGCTCTGCCTTCAGCCAATCTCTGTCCACTCCCACTGGCTGTGAAAACAGTGATTTTTTCAAAAGACGAGTTGCAACAGCTTAAAAAAGACGCAGGGCAAGAGAATTCAACATCACTCTTTGATTGCATCCATGGGTCCCACCCTTCCAGATTACATGTAGGGGATTCTCCGCTCTACCTAGAGACCTCTCAGGGCACCTCACAGATGTTTGTCTACTTGGGCGAGGATTCTTCTAGGTTGTTTTTGACTCCTTGGAGGTAGCAGATACAATGCTTAGTCCGTTAGCACTGAGCTCCACGAGGTTTTTTTCGACCCCTTTCTCATTGGGGTTTGATCCTATCGAGGAGGATAGCCAGATGATGTCACTTTTCATCAGATTTCTCAAACTTCCTTAGGTGTACCATCAACTATTGCATTCCATTGGAGTCACCTTTGGGATGGTTACCAAGATCCCCCCCCTCCCTAGGATGCCTTCCTCAGCAGTAGCAGAGGCAGTCATGTCGGATGGGGTACTGCGTGTTAGGGTCATTGTCTCTGACCCTAACATCTCAAATGACCACATTATGCTTCAGCATCCAGATAGCTCTTTCTTCCGACAGAGAGTTAAGATTTTAGGGAGATAGGATCAGTGTAGGATTAGCTGGACCCTTGGGCACTTTGCCAGAGATTGCCCAAGGGAAAGAAAGAAGAAAAGACCTAAAAGGTCCACAGATGCACCTCATAGCTCCACCCGACGTAGGCCTTCCTCATGACCAACTCTTTATCCTCCACACTACTGGACCTTTGACTTCATAGCCAGGACTGTCATCCTCTCGTCTTGGTACTTCTTCAATGTAGCCAGGACCATCAGCCTCTCGTCCTGGTCTTTCTTTAGCGTGGACAGGATAGTTAGCATGTCCTATTTCTATGGTCCCCTATTGCGTTCTTGTCAGAGTTGGTGAGCTAGTTCCACCTCAAACTACCACTGATGGTGCCGTAGACCTGTCTCTTAGGGCAGAAGAAATTCTTGTCCTGGTTCCATGTGCAGATGAGACTGCTCCTACCCCTTCAGGTGTTCATGTGTAGGAGCGCTCACCTAGGGAGATCCGTATGGCAAAGGCCCGTGCCTTACTTGAGTATAATGCCAAAGCTGTGGCCGAGGTCATGCAACACCACCCTCCTCTTGCACTTATGTCTACACCTCACAGAAGTAAGGGGGTTATTGGTTCCACTCCATTTGCAAGGCTCCTTCACACTCATGCGCCAGAGGTACCTCATAGGAATTCATTTTCCGTTCTAGCAGACTTGGCTGAGTTTGAGGCAAAGGAGGAGTTTGTACCCTCTACGCTTGGGGAGCACATCTTTCAGACATCCATGGACAGAGTTTCCCCTTCACAGCAGGTGTGGGTGTGCTATCCCTAGTTGACTTCCCTCCTATTAATAGAAGGAAATTTTCTCAAGAGAGGGATTTCTCTGCTACCAGGTCGGGTAGATCTTCCATTCGGCCTCTTCCTCTCATAGATGAGGATTGTTAGTTGGAATGTTCAGGGCCTTGAGGGTGTACCTCACTGCCACCGTAGGCAAATTCATATAGGTGTTACTGGGGGACCCATTGATATTCTTACGATTCAAGAACACAAATTGGATGTCAGGGATTGTGCCAAGTCGGATAAGCTTCTCTCAGTCCATACTTTTTGGTCATGTGCCTTGGGCACCAGGGAGGTACTTGCATCTTTGTTTCTTCTTCTATACTCCCCTTGGTGATTGGACACGGGATCATATTCCCTTCTAGAGCTCAGTGGATTATACTTTTGATTGGTGGGAATAAGGTTGGTCTTTTAAACCTTTATGCACCCAATTCTAGAGGAGATCATGTTATTCTATGGAAGGAACTGCTCTCTTGGTCACATATAGCAGAGGCTTGGATTAAAGAGGGCAATTTCAACATGGTTGAAATGCCCTCAGACAAAAGGTGTGGTAGGGAAGGTGGTATCCACTCCCTAGAGAGAGCAGCTTGGGATGCCTTCCTTTTTCAGTACAGTGGTGGCAGGGATGCTTGGCACAATGATGCTATTCACATTCAGCCACACTCTCTCCTATTTTCTTGGTCAAATAGGAGATTGAAAATGCCTATCCATGCATGGATTAATAGATTTTATGTGGATGATTGGATTCTTGGCTGAGGTGGTACAACTAGCATTGCAGTTGGGGTGTCCACTTTGAATCATTTTCCATTGATTTTGATGGTTTCAGATCCTCATGTGAGGGGCCGCTCTGCCAATGTTAGGATTCCAACTGCCTTTTATACATACAGAGACAGTGTTGAGGACTTGAGTATCTCATATGCATGATGGGCAACTTTCTCCATCAGACTTAGCTGCATCCCTCTCTAGTATTAGTGACTTTTATCTTTCAGTTGCTCATATCAGGAGGGGTGAGATCCTGAGGCATGAGATAGGTATCCGTCAGCAATTGGCTGCCCTCCAAAGGGAGGAGCACTTCCCTCCAAAGGGAGGAGCAGAAGAGGCCTATAAATTCTTGGATTCAAGAGTGCCTTGCTGCAGCAAGGGTCCAGCAACAATCACTTTTAGATTAGAGAGCAGAGTATGCCTTTCATGCTAGAGAGTCATTTTGGACTCAGACAGGAGGTAGGGTCAACAAGCAGTTCTTCTCTACTCTTGGCCCTAGACATAGTAAGGAGAGCTTCTCATAGCGTGTTGACTCATGCAGAGTTCTTTAGACACATCCGAATGCCGTCTTGTAGGTTGCCACATTGATATCTATGCCTCCCTTCTTACAGCAGATCCTAACACTTAGGCCACATATGATGCTAGAGTGGTTATTTGGCAACACTTACCTGGGTTGGTGACTGGGGATATGATTGTCTCACTTGATGCACCCTTCACCAAGATAGAGTTCAGGACTGCTCTCTCTGCCCTTCACAAGGTCAAGTGTCTTGGTTTAGATGGAATTACCCCCTTATTTTTTATTACTTTTTGGGATCATATTGGGGATCACATTACTTCAGCCCTGTAGGGTGTTCGGGACTCGGGTGAGATGCCAGACTCACTTACGAAGGGCCTCATTCATTTGATTCCGAAAGGGGGTTGCAAGAATTTAGTGTCTCAGTGGAGACCAATTACTTTGCTAGGTACTTTGTATAAAATCTTAGCAAAAGATATCAGCCTTCATCTGCTACGCTTTGTGCCAGATCTTATACATGATATGCAGATGGGCTTTGTGCATGGCAGGAGCATCTTTGACAACATCTTCTTATTTTGGGAGGCTTCTGACTTGGCCATGCATAATGGCCATAGGATACTCCTAGACTTTGAGAAAGCTTATGACAGGGTAGATTGGGGATTTTTGGAGGGCACACTTACTCGCTTTGGTTTCTCAGATGCATGGATCAAGGGGGGTTGTTAGCCCTCTACAGATGAGCCCATAGCGAGATTCTTATTGGTGGAGTCAGGGGGGACATGTTTGAGATTACCAGATCAATCTGTTAGGGATTCCCTCTAGCCCTCTTTTTGTTCTTATTTGTGGCTGAAGCTATGAGCTATTACATTAGAGCTCAAGCTAATATTGTAGGGCTTAGGCTTCCATTGAGGCAAGAGGATGAGCTCTTAGAGAGTGAGTTGGCAAATGATACGGTTGTTTTTTTGGATGCCACTCCACAGACACTGACCTCATTCAAGACGGCGTTGGATTTGTTTTGCATTGCAGCAGGTGCACACCTTAATTGGAACAAATCCAATGGCTTTTGGATTAGTGATGAGGACACTCTAGATTGGGGAAATGACATAGGGTTCACTTGTATTCAAAGGGCTGTTTCTGTCAAATATCTGGGATGCCAGGTTGGGGTGGGCATCTCTCTAGCACAACAGTTTGCTCCCGTGTTGGAGAGTATCAAGAGGAAACTCATCTTTTGGAGTTTTTCCAGATTTGACCTTGCATCCAGAGTTGTGGTAACATAATGTCTTATATAGTTAGACTGACTTATACTATTACTAGATTGAGCATGAGTATTCCCACTAAGGGCATGATCCAGTGCTTCCCAATTACTAGGTAGTTCCTCCACTAAGACTTGGTTCATAAGAGTGATTCGTGGTGGAGGTGGTTGAGGTCTAGTATAGGTGGTTGGCAATAAGATATTTTGAGCCTTAAATTGCCCTAGATGGTGAGATTGGCTCCTTGTATTGCCAATTGGGGTGGAGTTGTTGGTGTAAGTAAAGTAAGCAGTGGCTGTTGCTAGTACATCGCTTGGGGAATGACCTTGGGATAATAACATTGTGATCTCTCATGGTTTCCCATCATGCACAATGTGCATAATAGAGTGCGGCAGGCCTTGCCCGCGAGGGTACTTGTTGGTGGGATGGTTCCCAGTATAGATCCCACACCATACGTTGTCATGTGTTGGGAATAGGTAGGGATTAGTTGGGCCTTCCCTTATCCATCCTCCCTTAAGTTGTTGGCTCACCCAATAAAAAGGTCGATGGCCACCTCATCTATACTTACGCCCTTAGTGAGTAGGGTTGCCTCCTTGGCTTCACCCACACTAACGGTTTTACTAGTGTGGGATACATCAGATGAAGCCACCTGTGAATTTTCCATTTGGTCCTTTTCTAACATGTTGTCATCTAAGAGAATAGCAATCTTGCTGCACAACTCAAATGATGTGGGATTCATGGTAAAAAGATGGTCATGAGGCTTTGTATCTTGTATTTTGATGTGGAAGTGTGGTAGTTGCTCATCCTCTTGTGAGGCTTGCAATAGGAGTTTAAGTGTTTGATTCTTGCAATATAATACTGCAAGGACTCAGTGTATTTCTGCTTTACCTCATATAGTTGGTTGATGGAGATCCAATTGGGTTGAGTGGGGGCAAACCCCACTATGAAGGACTTCCACAATGTGTACCAATTAAGTTTCTCCTCCAGAATCAGTTCTCTAAACCATTATCTAGTTTTGCTATCTAGTATCAAGGCTTTAGCCTAAAGCATTGACCTTGTCTAGATCCCGACATCACCAAATGTCTTGCAAATTTGGTCAAAACACTCAACCCCCTAAGAACCTGGTGATTCACTTGGGGATCACGATAGGTTTACTTCTAGAAGGATTTTTGTTCTTCCCATAATACTGAAGGCATGCCCCCCCTTCCTATTGCTTGCACTAGAATCCTCATTTCCTCATTAGTAATAAGTACAGTTTGTGGAGTGGGAGGAACTTGAGGATATGGTGAACTGTTCTATACATTGGTCATCTCGGTGGAGGGTTCCATGTATTTGGTTGCTGTACAAACATAGGATTTGAGGACTCTCACCCACCAGGCATTTGCATTATGACTTGGGGTTGGTTAGGCCTAATAGGCTTGGCTGAAGGTCTTCCAGGGAGTGGCATGCTCACCCCAGGCATAGACCTATAAGGGCCGGTTGTTGGGTATGGCATACCTCCTATGTTTTGTGACCAAGTAGGAAATGAAGGAGATTTAGATCTAGAGAGGATTATCTATGGATCTTTTGGACCACTCCATTGTACACTTTGTTTAGGCATTTGAAACCATTGTGTGAGTGCGAGGCCAAATAACTAGCTTTCCTCAAAGGATGGATATGGTGGCACTAAATTGCTAGTCGATACAATGGAAATTGGTTTCCTAATCATTGTTTCTCACACCAATGGTTGGGATGACACCTGAGGTTCTATCGGCACTCTATTGTGCCTAGCAAATGGGCTCAACATGTCTATTGGTTTTGTTAATCCAAGGTTACCCATAAGATTGGAAACGGTTTCTTTTGAGCTAGCTGTTGTAAAAGGGGTAGGAGATTGGGGATCATTAAAACTGGTGCTTGGAGCCATGGAGGCTCTAACAATGGAGGGTTCTCCCATGTCTTTTGCCATGCTGTGGACTCTTTCGAGCTAGACAAGTCACCTTGTGGTGGTTTATGTAAGGCATAAGGACCAATTTTTGAGCTGGTTGACCCTAAGGATGTAACATTGGAGGGTTCTCCCATGTATTCGGCCATGCTCATGGACTCTTTTGTGCTAGACACGTCAGCTTATGGTGGTTCATGTAAGGCATAAGAGCTAATTTTTGAGCTTGTTGACCCTAAGGATGTAAAGCTAGGAGTATAGGTTGATAAGAGGGTATTTGAGGCACTATCCTCAGCCTCAGGTTTAGCTCCTAGAAATCTTCTTGATCTCAAGTTCGATCTCAAGTTCATGTGTTGGGCAGCACAGTTGAGTTCACTTTGACACGAGGTCAAGGGGCATCGCTCATGCTAGCCAATTGCCAACTTTTGGTCATCACTGTGTTAATACTAACATAACAACTTGCTAATACAACAAGTCAATAATGTAGTAGGTTAGATATAGCAGCGACTTGATAATGCAGTGCCTTCTTAACACAGTGACTTGATACCACGGTGAATCCTTAACGCATCAACTTCTTAACGCAATGACTTGGTAACGCGGCGACTTTATAATATGGTGACTTGGTAACATGGTGGCTTGAATTCTGAAAGCAATGACTTCTTAAATTGGTGACTTTTTAACACAATGAGTTGATAATGATGCAACTTGATAACGTGGCAACTTGATAATGTAGCAACTTGATAATGTAGCAACTTGATAATGCAGTGACTTCTTAATGCAGTGACTTCCTAATCTAGCGACTTGATAATGCAAATATGTCTTAATGTAATAACTAATGCACCAACTTGATAAGTAGCGACTTCTTAATGTGGCAACTAGATTAACACGGTGACTTGATAACTCACTGCATTAAGCTTAATTTAGTAACACAGAGACACACAGTTTTGCTCACTCGTTTTTGGGCCTTTCCTACATTTTTGGAGTTTTTGTTCAAGGTTTTTTGTGTGTGGGGGGTTCTATACTACCCAATCTACCTACTCAATGCAAAAAACAACAAGAAGAAACAACTTTTGAAGGACAAATGGGGTGTTTTGCAAAAAGTGATAGTTTTTCCCTTTCAAACCATTTTGAAAATCACTCCTAGCATCATTTCTTAGGTTTCTGTTGGAATTTTCTATTACATACACCTGAGCAATCACCCGATCTACCTTTCTACAAATTTTGAACACTTAAAAATACCAAAATCACTTCAAAATCACTCCATTGATTTTCAACACCTCTTTTTTGCTCACACCTTCCTACACACAAAAAACCAATAGCTTTTCTTTACGATACTCAACATTGGGCAATGAGTAATTAGAGAAGAAAATGAAATGCAACAGCACACCTAGTACTCCTCGACAAACGTTTGAGTCTACAACAATAACAACCAAGGATACACTGGCACAATAGATACATAAGAACCTACTCCTAAAAGAGGAGTAGTGACACAAGAACCTGTTGCAAGGTCTACAAAGGGCATACCAATGATCTTTCAAGGCCTTCATCAGCTTTCCCACGAGGAAATACAAAACCACTCCTTCAGTAAGGTATTCAGTCCAACTCCATAGTAATAGAACCACAAGAGCCTACTCATAAAAATGGAGTAGATCCATGAGAACCTGCTACAATAGAAGATATCAAAGACCTTAATGTAATATGGCTACCATGAAAAGAAAATCCTCACCAACAAAGGGTATGCAACCCTAATTACTTCATCAAGGTCTAGGTCCAGTCAAAGACACATCAACAACTAGTATCCCAAGCCACTCCTCCACATGCATAATAACAATAACTATTCCTATACCAATAGCTATACAGGATGAACTTGATTGCAGGGTCTAATGATGTAAAAAGGGGTCTGGATGAGTTTCTTGTGATCCTCAAAGATTTTTTTTCACTTGGATTTACTAACCCACCCTTCATTACCTACTCCAACTCTCCCTCCTCTTTTTATTTCTTCTTCTTCTTCTTCTTTTTTATTCTAAACACTAGTACCCACGTATCCATTTGAGCCTCGCAATGAAATATCAATTTTAATTTAGAGGACTTTCCTAGAACCCAAAATGTGATACACTTGTTCAACCATATAGTCCTCATTTTAGGAGTTTCTATGGTGTATTATCATACCCCTTTTGATTTGATCACTCAAACAAATAAAGCTCTAGATGGTGCCACTATCTTATTGGGCTCAAATACATCCAAGCAATGCCCTCAATGAAATATAATCCATAAAATGGATTTTTAAATAACTTCAAATCAAAGAAGCAAGGAAAAATGTCATGCAAAACTTCGGAGTTACAAGCATAGTCTAATCAGAATCCAATACAAGTCCCGATCAAATCCAATATGGGACTTAAAAAGGAGCACGAGAATGCACTTTACTTACTCTACTAACACTAACACCACTAGGATATTTCATCAACCCCCCCTACTAACTTACACCTTAGATTCTTCTTTTTCTTTTTATTCCGTTGAAAGGTCACAAGTACTCAGCCCTGATCCCTCCACCATTGCAATCACTCATGCCATGCCATGCTAATTATAGTGGAATACGATTCTACTAGATGCTATATCCATCTTCCTAAATGCCATGCCATGCTAACTAAAGTGGAATACAATGCTATCAGATGCTATATCCATCTTCCTAGCAATAATTTCGCAATAGAGGATCCAGTGAAGACATATGAAGCATTGCGAATGGCAAAAATTCACACAGGTGCACACTGGGAATGATCTTCACCGACAATGATCCGATAGCCATGACCTTTTCACGATCTAGGGGACTAGATCAAGAATAGAAAGGGGGCATGTTAGCTACATTAGTTGGTGGCAATGTCATTTGATGGATGGTGGCAAGTTTGTAGAGCTAGGATTGTGCCTTGGAGCCAAATAGACCCAATATGGTTGTAAAAGAATGAGAAAAGAGAGTGGTATAAAGGGAATAGGGTTGGCCCTCCCTTCAAAAGGTGGCATGTATAAAAGGCATGACCAACTGGCAACAATTCTCATCAAAGGTGGAGACACTGTCTCCATGGTAGAAAGCCTCATTACTCACACTTAAAGGAAGTGGGAGCTGTGAGAAGCAATGCTAGTGGCTCCAAGGATTTGTCCAGAGAGAATAGCTTTGCCCGAAAGCCCAAGACCACTTTGGAGAGCATACCTGAGTGAAT
This sequence comes from Dipteris shenzhenensis, assembly GCF_047967505.1. Classification (NCBI taxonomy): domain Eukaryota; kingdom Viridiplantae; phylum Streptophyta; class Polypodiopsida; order Gleicheniales; family Dipteridaceae; genus Dipteris; species Dipteris shenzhenensis. Next base: position 30,782,368 of record NC_141612.1, read on the forward strand.
CCAATAGCTAGCCAACTCTAAGGCAATGAACCAATTGTGCAATAGTGATGTCTTCCCCTTGAAGTTTGTAGTAGAGAGAATGATTTGAATTGTACTTCATGTATCCTAGATTAGCAAATACTTGTTGATTCTACTATACCAACTTTTGGGTTCTTGCTTTAAACCATAGAGACTTTTCACAAACATGGTGCTCTTTCCCTGGTTTAACATGCCTCTTTTGGGGCACATATGGAGCAGTAATGCAGCTATACAATCACTTTTGCTGCTGCTATTTTAGAGGTTCTGTTGTGCTACTGTTTCTGAGGTGCTTCTTAGAATTCAAGGCATTCTACATCCATTTTGGTACTGAAATATATGCAAAAGGGACGTGTTTACACAGCTTTCAAGCTATTCTTGACCCTCTTTTAGGGCTTAAGGCTGGTGTAGCTCTTGACAGGTTGCCTACATACAACCTTTGGAAACCTTGGACAAGCCAAGAGCAGCAACCAGTAGCATCTTTGGAGGTTGTTTGGATTGCATGCAGCTGTACAAAATTGTCCGTGTAGTGGCACCTCCTACCCCATGATGCTGCATTTGAAGGCATCTACAAAAAACCTATCTACTGTTGGGGGGTTTTTGTAGGTTTGGGGGTGTGGGAAAACATTTGGAGCCATTTTGAACGGCTGCAACCTACTATAGGCTCATTTTGAAGTAGGTTGAACTCTTATTGTGGTTCTGCTAGCTATGGAATGTGCTTGTAGTTGTGATTTGTATGCCTTTGGAGCTGCTTTTGTTTAAGGAATCTTCTACAAAGAGTGCATTTTTAAGGTAGTTTTAATTCTACATCAGTGTTGTTCTGAAGAAACCTTAACATAAGTCATAAACTCTACTTTTGTTTGGGGCTTTGAGCTTCATCTAGAGTTGATTTATCTGGTATTTTTGTTACCCAGTTTGAAGAAGCACAACTATGTTCTTGGAATGCTCAAACGATCCATTTTTCAATTCAAAACTAACATATTTAGGTTGCATTTTCCTAGCTAAGCATTGGCTTATGGAAGAATGTTCAATTTTTGGTGCAATATAATTCACAGTATTTTTTGTATTGTTTGTGCATTCATCTTTGAAGATGGCTTACAACTAAAAATCAAAATCTAGGAGATGTAGTCTTGGCCTAGGAGGATAACTTTGGTGGCATCAATAATTCCTTGTAGAGTTTCATGATAAAGAATATGTCAATTGCAAAGATTCTATGACATGGATGATTTTTTCAAGTTAGTTTTGTTAAGAAGCTAAAATTTTATATTGGTTTCGAAATTTCGTATGCCCTAATTAAAATAAATGTTTGAAAGATTCACAAGGATTTGAAACTTTTATGCAAAGAAATCTGAAGTTTTGCCAGGATTTGTAGTTTTTACTTAAAATTTCAAAAGAAAATATATGAAAATGTACTACATCCTATCAATATTGTGAAACTAAAAAAATGAGCTCAAGAAACTTTCGCTAAGATTTTTTATTAATATATAAGCATAGATTCAATCAAAACATCCATGCTCTACGAGGCTTTGTTAAGTGAACATGCCCATCCAAAAGTTGAAGTCATTGCTTCTGGTACACCTCAACAAGGAGGTAATCCCCATGATAGGCAATAGGCTTAGGAGAGCCAAATAAACCTGTTGCCCCTACTTAGGATCAATGGAGATGGGATGCCAGAGATGCCCGAGTTTTGTCAATCATTGCCTTAACTATCAAGAGGTCCATCATACCTCATCTCTATTCCTCTAGGGCTTACTAATTCAGGGTATGACACCTTATGAAGCATTCACTGGATACAAGCCACACATTGGGCATCTCTACATCTTTGGTTTCATATCATATGCCCACATGCTTGACGATCATCATAGAAAGTAGTATGTGAAGTCACGTAAATGCATCATGGTTGGCTACAGTGAAGCGAGCAAAGCATACAAGTAGTATGATCCCATCAACCGAAGTTCATAATCTCCTGAGATGTAATTATGGCTCAAAGGTTTTTTTCTAGGTATTATTGCATTTGGAGTAGGACGATGCCTTATTGTAGGGTTTGTATCTTCCTTTTTACACCTTTTATTGATAGGGTATCATTTCTAGCCATGCAAGTGGTATGAAATGGCCATGAAACTCTGTGTATGCCTTAAAATAACTTATTTTAAGGCTTGTGAAAAGTATCATTCCCATTGGATACCATTTCATGGCTAAAAGCCTTACCCTATAAAAAATTCAGTGATACAAGGTGTAGGAAAAAAGGGTAATTGACTAGGTATTGTAAACTTCTAGCCAGGGAAAAAATTAGGGGCGAATTTTAGCCCAAGGGCTAATTTAGAGGCTTTCCCAAGTTGGTTGGGCTAATATTTAGAGATTAATATTTGATAAATTAGCCCAAAAATAAAGGTGGGCTAATTTTTAAAGCCTCAAATTTGATAAATTCGCCCTAAAAGTGGTAGCAGGGATAATATTAATAGCTCTATGTGGGGGAATATTCGCCCATTGACCTATATTGTCATAATCTTGTTCCCTCCTTATTTTTTACCCTGCTTCTAGCCATGAAAATGGTATCTAATGGCCATGACACGACCTGTTCCAATAGCCTACTTAGAGGAACCTTGGTCCTTATCCTTCTTGAAGTCATCCTAGTCCTTGTCCTACTTAAAATCATCTTGGTCTTTGTCCTAAAGGTGCTCCATGAGTGTTGGTGCACAGAGTCATTGTTGGGATGGACTACTCCCTAGTTGCTTGGTCTTTGTAAGTTCCTTATCACTCTCTTTCTCCTTTGTCTCATTGGAGAGGGTCTCTAGAGATGAAGGAATAGTTATTATCTTGGTGTGGGAAAGTGGGGCTGTCACATCGAATCATGGCACAATTTGAGGATTAGGTGGTTGAAGTGGACGGTTGCCAAAATCGCTAGGTCAGGGAGGGAGGCATAAGTGCCTTTGTTAATTACATCTTGTAGCCTATTAAACTCCCATTATGTCATTGTAGTAAAGTAATGTATGTCCTTTAGAGCAAATGTGAGTAGGACCGTAGTGTCTTGGAGATCTTCTGTTTTTGTTGAGTCCAAGTTGCTTTTGAGAAAGTTGCCAATGAAAATAATTCATCATTCTCATTGGAAAGTTCTTGTGTGACTTCCATTGTGTCTAGCATTGTTGATGTGAGATGTGTAGGTGTCACACAAAGCTTGATGTTGAATTTCTTACGAAGGAAGGTTCTTGTGGAGCTTCCAAAGTAGATTCCATTCTTTTCATGGCAAATTCTTGTGTTACTATCTCTTTTTTGGAGACAGGTTCTTGTGTAATTACCATTTGCCTTGAAGATGATGCAATGAATTCAGCAAAGTCTTGATAGACTAGTGGTTGAGTAGGTTCTTGTGTTACTACCTCATTTCTTGAGATAAGTTCTTGTGTAACTACTCGATAGGAGGTATAGGATGTTCTTTCTATGTGATCCTCTTGTATTGGTGCTTTTCCCTTGTCCTTGCGAGCAGGTTCTTGTGGTTCTACCTTTTTCAAGGTAAGAACTTGAGGTTCTACACTCCAATCTTTGCCTTGATTTTTTGTAATCTATAGCCTTGAGTTTGATGGTTGCCTCTCATTTGTTGATGAGATGACAATTTTAGAGGCTTTGTTCTCCATTCTTTCTTTTGCTATTTATTGAGCACATTGTCATTGCTTCTTGAATATGATGGAGGTGATCTTGTTACACCTAGTACCTTGGGTACCCAAATATGAGTGTTTCCAAGGTAATAGCCCTGGGCCTCTAGTAGTCTTGTGGGAACCCAATGGTATTGTACCTTCTTTGTTGGATGGCATTGTTTTGTTCTTCGAGATCGAGGTTTATTGTTTACATACTGGGGTGGCTTGGTTTTTTTGGAACCCAAATGTATGATTCGCCTTCAAAGTACCCTTGGGCCTCTAGTAGAATTTTTTGGACCCACACTTGCTTATTCTCTTCTTCTTCCTTTTCTTTGTTGGTGAGGTGCTAGTGGAGTTTGAGAAGTGGAAGTGGATGTTGATGTTTTGATGCTTGAATGCTAGGCTAATTAGTAGTTCTGGGCACATCTTGATGGGTTGATTCATCACCAATCAACCCTTTGTGAGTGTCTTGGATCCAACTTTTACCAAGAATTATGGCTTCCATCAAGGTACCTGGAGGAGGTACAAAAAACTTGCAAGGCATAGCATGATTGTACATAAAAAAATTCAGCATTAAAGAACCAACAACTTGAATTGAGATACCTCCTATGGATTGAATTTCAAAATCACAGATTTCAAGGAGTACCTGAATGAGATGTTTTAATGTCTCCCAGGAGATGATGTTGTTGCTTGTTCAACCATCTACCAAGGCCTATATCTGGCATGTTGCACCTATTAATGATAGCTCTACCCAAAGTTGAGATGGAGTTATATTTATCTCCTTAGTATCAATGAAATTATCAATTGTAGATTCAACTTGATTAGGTAGTACCGCTTTTATGGTGTAAAAAGTTGTAATGGTAGTAGGTATATCATTGTCAAGGTGCATAAGTTGAGTTTGTTTAGCACTTGGAAGATCTATTGTAGCTAGTTTATGTATCCAATTTAGTGAGTCTTCTAACTCAAGTAAAGGATCACACCAAGAGTCAGCAAGACTCTTTCGATTGTCCTCTTCCTTAGAAGCATTGAATATACCAATGTAGACCTATTGGTGGTGTCATATTCAGCGATGAATATATTCCTTGACATAGGGTGAGCCTTCCAAGTTTGGAGACCTACCCTTATGACTTGCTCATCCTAAGAAGTCAGATGGAAATCAGGGTGAATACCAATGCCTTGATGATTGCAAAATGCAAATAAGTTCAGTTCAATTAGTGGGTGAACAAAAAGAGGAGGACAATGTTCCAAAAGCATCAATCATTGAGGTGGTTTCACAAGTAAAAATTCTAGATTTCATGAGTGATCAATCTGAAATGTTTTATGATGCTTTGACTAATTTTAAAGATGAATATTTTGATGCAAATGATGATGCTATGCAATTAGAATATGCAATTAGAATTTGGTTTATAGTCAATTTCCAATTTGGCAAAGATCCCGTTGTTTGGGAGGACTTGAGTGCAAAAGCACAAATTGAAAATTAAAAAATAAATATAAGCAATGAAATTGCTGATGTTTATGTTGTTATTTATGCAATGCAAAGGATGAAAGATTAGGGTAAATGGAAGAGCTTAACCCGCAGCCAGAAGAGCCCAAAAAGGAGCAGACATGCCTTCTCGAATTGGTACTTGGTGCAATACTTCAGATACTAGCACGGCCTCAGAAGATCCTATCTTTGGCATTAGAAGCCTGCTTAGATGTTTAGATCCCCACGTCACAACTGTTGTCTGGCTGCCAAAAATGAGACTTGCATTGTGGCCTCTACAAAATCATAGCAAGTCTGGGTAGCAATGCTTTTGGATTTGATTCAACCCATTGGATCAACCAAAGGTAGTGCCTAGGTAGTTACTTCCTCCATTTCCTGAGGTACCTTCACCTTCTATGGGCTTAGACTCCAAGGTACTTGTTTGAGTGTTGGCTTGAGACAATTCACACACACTATTGTGGCTTGTTGTCAAATCATCATTGAAATTCGGTGGCTACAAGTTGCGAGGATGTTCATCGTTTTCTTGGAGGAGTCAAATAAGGGACTAGAGTTGAGCATACCACCTCAATTTTGCTTGCAACAACCGAGTGTTCTCCTCCCTTAAATCATTAGCATCAACAGTCACCTACTGCTGTGAGGGAGGTGAGCATTCTCTTTCTATAGCACCTCCACCTAAGCCCGAGCCATCTAGAGTGTCTTCGGGTTGAACCTTGTCTATTGCATTTTTAGCAGGCTATCCTTGGAGCTTTACGTTGGTAGCAATGGTTTTTAATTTTTCCACCTCACATCTGAGGTTGCCAAAGTCCATTTGCAGTTTGTTGCAAGTTTGGCTTAGTAGGGCGTAGTTCTGAAGCAACTCATCTGATACTACCCTCCTACTATTTGGCTCCTCTTGTAAGCTCTTACACTTGGCCATCAGCTCTACCTCATCCCATCTTAATCTCACTATTTGCTCCTAGAAGGACCAAGCCAACTCCTCCCTATACTGCATCTGAAGGAATATATTCTGTTCCAAAGCTTGGGAGGGAACCAGTGGGCTGGCTCATCGGTAGTCAAGGGCTTGAGATGCATGAACCATATTATCTCTTAGGATATTCCACACTGGGACTCAATGGCATTCTAATCCTAATGATTATCCTATGTTAACAAAGGGTCAAGGGAGAATGTCTCAAGAGCATGCAAACCTCGCAAAGCATAGGGAGGCGAGGGTAATATAATTACACTGGCCGGAGTCATCTCTACATTCAAATCTTTTGCTTAGGGTGCCATTGCTCGATGGGTCTCTATTATGGCTGCTTGGTGTGTGTCTAATGTGGCTACTCAACATCACCTTTATCTTTTCCTTAGTATCTACTTCATCTACTGATTTCTCTTTGAGGGTATCACTCTTATCTGGCCCCTTAGAAGAATTCTCCAAGAAAAATTGCTCCTTGGAGGTGAACTCACTGCTGTCCTGCTCCAGAATTAGATCCTTCTCATGCTCCTCATTACCCTAGCTAGTGTGGTCATTTCACTCCTCTTGACCCTGTTTGTTTGAGTGATGTTCATGATCCTTTACTCTTGATGGGCCTGCTCCACTTGGCACTGGAATGGCATTTGGCCACTGTACCTGGCCAATCATGAGTCAATAATGTAGCATGTAAAGGGGGGGACAAGCTTGCAGTGTGTTTTTCCCCTTATCACTACCTTCAACTGGGACTCAACTGGGACTCAAACGCCTTCTCAAAGGTGGTAAACCAATCCACTACAAGGTTGTCCTCTAAAACTGCCACCAGTCAAGCTACATATTGCCATGGAACATATCCCATGCTTTTCTTGAGGCCTCAAAGTAGGTGTCACACCTATGAGTAGAGGCTAGTTTTCCTGGATGTGGATGTGCCTTGAACTGAAATACCTCTTCTGGCAATGTTGTGCTCAAGTGAACATGAACATCATGGATGTTTTTATCAAAGGTATATTTATATGTTAATATAAAATCTCGGTGAAAGTTTATCAAGATAGTTTTTTAGTTTCACAATATTGATAGAATATAGTACATTTTTGTATATTTTCTTTTGCATTTTGAAGTAGAAGATGTAAATCTTGGCGAAACTTTAAAATTTTCACATAAAAGTTTCAAAGCCTGGCAAATGTTTCAAACATTTATTTTTACTAGGGCATACAAACTTTCGACACCAATATAAAAGTTTCGCTTCTTAATGAAACTAACATGAAAAAATCATCCTTGATGAACATCATCGATGATGATGTTGTTGTCCTTAGCATCATAAGAATCTAGTATGTCTTCTACTGGAGCTTCATCCCACGTCTGATTCCATGATAGATGGGAAAACTTTAAGAGCTTATTGCTCCTTAGAACTCCCTTGATGATCTCATCATGAAAATTTTTGATCGAGTGTGGAGGCGTCGATGTGGAGGTGACATATGCCTCTTCTGATGATGTGTTTGACCTTTGTACTCCATGACAAAAAAGATTGCATAAAGAATAATTGGAGGTGAGGATGATGGAGGAGAGTGGAAAACAAAGGGAATTTTTTGACACAACAGAAGTAAGAGGGCTTTTGTAACCGACAGAGGTAAGAGAGCTGCAAGAAATTGCAATTGCAAATAAAGAAGATGATGGGAATATCCAAAACCAAATGTATCCAAATGGGATCTAAAATTGGACATCCTGTCAGATGAATGGCTGCATGATTAAGTGGAGTACCCCTTTCTTGGACATGATTATCCTGAATTAATGCCTCAACCTTCAAACTGCCACATGTCGGTATGCAGTGTATCTCTCCACTATCACTAAACAGCTAACAGCGGGCATTCTTGTTGGCATAACATTCACCAAGGTATTATAATTGAGTTACTTGCATCCGAGTTTTGCATGACCAAGGAAACCACTTCTCAGTAAGACTTCACTTTACACCCATTATACAACTAGGGGAATACATTCCCTTGTACATACTTGAGTTGTATTGTTCAATTGGAAAAAACTTTAGTTAGTCGTCGGTAGGGACCGTTCCAACCAAATTTGAAATTTTTTTAAAGGGGTCCTAGCTTGGCATTATACGATAGGATGAGAACATAAACTTCTTCAAATACTGAGGCACAATATGCCTATCATGCCATGCCTTTATCCTGTGCTGTAGCACCTGCTATAACCAGGTTCCTCAGAGGCATAATTCATCCAGGTGGCTTAGCTGATGCAATTTCCCCTTGATTGCTTTTGATTCATCTAATTGATGCTTGGTAGTAATACAAGATTGGGAACAATAAATTCTAAGGAGACCACTACCTCCAAGCCAAAGGCCATAGGGAAATGAGTAAGACTTGTCATGACCTTATAACCAGTTTGATAGGCCCAGAGTGCAAAATGTAGTTTGGTATCCCATTCACTCTTAGATGATTGCAGTATTTTAGTAACAATAAGCTTGAATGTCTTGTTCATTGACTCATCTTCACCATGATTACCATGAGGGTAATAAGTGGTTGAAATTGTATGCATGATTTTGAACTCCAGCCTTGAGCAACTACACATAACATCATTGAGAAAATGTGAACCTTGATCACTAAAAAGTTGTAGAGGGCATCCATATCTGTAGAAGATGATATTCTCAAAAATAAACTTGGTAGTGTTTCGAGACGAGTTATCTAGGAGAGCCTTAGCTTCAACCCACTTAGTGGCATAGCTAGTAGCCACAATAATGTATTTGTCCTATGTGAGCCATTATGTTTGAAAGGGCCAACAAAATCCAAACCCCATCTTTGAAAAGCTTCCCAAGGATGAGTAGGTTGCAATGGAATAGATTGATTAGCAATAATCGTCCAGTGCACTGACAAACATTAGAATGCATACACCTAGTTTGAGCATTCTTAAACAAGTTTTCCCACCATAATCCTACTTGCAACACTTCACAGTTATTATCTCTCCTTGGAAATGCCCTCTTGAAGGACTTGAGTAAGCTTCTTATAAAACGATTGCTCGCTCATGTGGCATAACTCAATGGCAAAGAACACCATCGACACACTAACGATAAAGGTGTCCACCAATTCAAGTGTATTTCCAACCCTTCAAGGCTGATAAATTAAGCTTGTCATGAGGCATTGTATTAGGAAATGTACCCATACATAGATAATACATAAACTTAGCATATCTCATAGTAAGAGCACAGTAATCAACTACAAAGAGTTCAACATCTGGAAGTTCAATAGTGACTCGCTCAGTATCTTCTAGGGTGGGAAGTCTATAACCATCCATAAATGAGTACACCTCATGTCTTGCAACTTGATCCAAGATTCCATTAGTGAACCGGTATTGGAAATGGGCCAAGGATCGTTTGCAAATTTAACTTTCAATTATCCATGCATACTCAGAGTTTACCATTCTTTTTGGGCACAATCACAATGGGAAACAACCAATTACTATGATCAATAGCATGGATAAAACTAGCATGCAAAAGTTGATCCAACTTGGCTTGTACCTGTTGAGCATAGTTGGGATTGATTCTATACCTTTTTTGTCGAATTGGTTTGGCATTTGGCACTAAATGTATCTTATGTTGACACAACTCGAAAGGAATTCCTTATAGAAAGTGTAATTCTAGGAAGAAGCATCTTTGCACCTAACAAATAGATCTTTGGTGACTCTTAGTTTCTTAAAAGAAAGATTGGCACTTACCACCACCATTGCAGGTCTGTCCTTTGTTCCAAGATTGAGTTCTTGTGTTGTCCTTGGTACTACCTTCTCTATATAACACTATATTAGAGAATTTGGGAATCTTCCAAGTCCCACTTTCAATAGGGGGTTGATATTTGACCATGTGGCCAAAACTTGAACCCTTATGTGAAAGTGGGACTTGCGGGGATTCCCTAATATGGTGTTTAGGATGGATTCCACTCTCAAGTAATGGGTTTAGATTTGACCATGTGGCCAAATCCTAACCATACTGTGTAGTACCAAACTATTTGAAAATTCCCAAATATAGTGTTATATCAAGTCTCATTATTGTTCTTGGTGTTTTGGCTAACTTTTGTTCCCCTTGAATGCCTTTAGTGAAAATACTTGGAAAGAGATCTTTTTGTTTAGAAATCTGCTTGGCCTTTAATTTTTATTTGATGTCTGCAACCACTTGGAAAATATCAATTTCACCCATAGGTAGTATTTGTAATGAAATTACTCATGACTCGACATCTTCATAAAATGGATCTATGACTTCTAGCCCCTTAGGCCAACAACTACTCGAATTCTTCTTAGGATATGTAGGAATGCATACATCTTGACTATTTGTTTCAATGATCATCTCTTCTGGACCCCAATCATGGAGTTCTTTTGAACATTTAATCCAAGGTCATCCCAATAGTATTAGATAGGCATGTTGCTCCATGTCGATTACAATGAAACTAACTATATAATATATATCGCCTACAAAGATAACAGCATCATGCATCATACCTTAATATATGCCGCTTACAAAGATAACAACATCATGTAGCATATCTTTTGGGTCAACTGGCCATTGATCTATGATGCACACTCAAAAACTTGATGATTTGAAGGTTTTGAACTTGAACCTTATTGCAATTCCTTTAGAAATAATGTTTACTTCAGAACCACCATCTACCACCTAAATTAGTTTGTTTTTTGGCTTTAATGGTGATCACTGATCACCGGTACTTCTTCATCAACCATTGGGGTGTCAATGATCAATATGGTGGCTAAGGAATCCACTTCCCTCGATTGCTTAGATGATTCTTTAATCTGTTGAGCAAAGAGCCATTTGCATCAGCTCAACAAAGTTTAGACTGATGTGCATATTCTAGAATATTTTCCATGCTCAGGCTAGCTCTTCGTGCTGGATTGTGATAAAGTGCTTAGCTCTGATGCATTTGTCATAGATTTTGACTCACCTTCCTTGGTAATGGATCGCTGAATTTGTTGTTCAGGCATTTCCATTGCAGGTTCTTTCCCCTTTAAATCCCTTGCAATTTTTGTAGCAAACGTCTTTTGAGCTCTCCAATTAATATCTTTACTTGGGGAATTCATGTTTGCAAGATTTGCAACCAAACCTTTGGACCTGGTAACCCCTTGTGCATCAACTACATCTGGTAACTTGGCACAACTACTCGGCATCCCAGATCCACTTTCTTTCTTTCCATGTAAGTTTTGAGAATTTCAAATGTTCAATCCAAATTGGACAATCAGAACCTAGAAGATTTCTCCACAATAAAAACACTTGATCTTTGATGGATTTGCTTTCTCTTTACCATTCTTACCTATATAGATATTGAAATACTTAGTTTTTCATTCCTCTTCTATGTCTCCACCCCTAGAATACTTATTGAACCGTTTCTCAGTGTTGCTTGATGTCCAATTCTTTCAAGGACTTCTTTAGCTCAATTTTAATCTTATCTTTATTTGTTGGCATCTCCTCAGTATTGCTGACAACATCTTTCTTCTTTGTCTTGTTTGTTAAACGTTCACTATTTTCCAAAGAAACAACTCAGTCTATCAATTCTTCATAGGTCTTAGTCGGATTGACTATCTTTGGCTTACATAGGTATACCTCAGCACACCCTGTGATCAGCCAAGCTCGCATAGACTTATCATCTGGTACAATTCTCAACTGATTGATAAGAGCTTGTATCTTAAGCACAAACTCAAACTTTCCTTTATTTTTCGTCAACTCACTTAACTTTGTGTGAACATCTTCTTCATTAATATCTTACCTAAACCTCTGCATGAATGCTTTAGACATCATATACCAATTAAGAAAATACCCAATTGGGAGTTGCTTGAACCATATCTGAGTATTTTTTATTAGAATACATGGGAAATAGTCCATGTATTCCTCATCTGTCATGGCACCATTGATGTGACAAACTCACAAGAAACTCTACAAACGATGACTATATGGATCTTCATCATCAGTGCCCTTGAAGTTACCTTGATGTTGGTGCTAGACTTTGACTTTTCTACAGTTCCATCCTACTTGCTCATACCCCAGATAGACAGATCAATGATTCTCCACCTATCATACCTTACTTCCCGCATATGGGGTCGCTATTGACTATCAGTTCATCACACTATCTTTGGGCCTTAGGGTTGCAAGTCATTGAACATTCATAGGCTGAGTATAACTTTTATCCATAGTGAGAGGAACTTGAGAAAATTGTGTAAGCTGATCCATGTTCACTTCATGTCTTCGGTGTCGTCTTTCTCCATCGGAAGCACGCCGCTCTTTGTGTTGATTAATTATTTGGCCATCAACTATGGTTGGTCTTCTTCCTTCATATCTTTCTCACCATAATTTTGATCGTATCTTTCTAGCCATAATTCTGGTCGTATCTTTCTCATGATCTACTATGGTTGGTCTTCTTCTTTCATATCTTTCTCACCATAATTCCTCTCAATTCCGGTTGAGTATTGTTGAAGTCATTCTCTTCATTCTATAACGTGGTCCTCATGCTCATTTTGATGTTCCATGGAAGAAATGGCCAACTTCTCAAAATCCAAGCTTTCTATAGACAAATTATCCAACTCCACCTGCCATGACGACCTTCATCTGCCAATCTCCTAGGACACCTCAATTGAAAACTCATGTTCGTTCCTTCTGGCTATGTATAGTAGTCAAACTCCCACCCTTGGGGTAGCATTGTCGAGTCTCTCTCCTCGTGCTCTCTGCTTTTGTTGGGAAAATATGCTGCTCCCAATCTCCTTCGGCAATTGAACTCCATTTTTTAGACCGCTCCACTTCTCATGGTGAAGAGTAGCCAATTCCTTTGCCTCAATAACTCTACGTTCCTGGCCCCATATCTTCATCTTCTTTTTGAATGTGTGTCAACCATTGAATATGGTAGAAAGTATCCAAGTAACTATCTAAATACTTTGTATATCCCACATGATAGTCTTCAAACAAGCACATCACTAGACTACACCACTCTCGTCTAGAGTTACTTGAGTAAATTTCTTCTAATAGCCCACACTTTCCAGCAGCCAACTGTTTCACTTCATCATCACTAGTCAACATGAACCTTTTTATAACATCTCAATTCTAGGCTTACTATTTCAGCTCTCTAGATCTCTCGGACTAACAACTCATCAACTCATAATTCAATGGACCCTACCCAGTAGGAATGCTAAAATATTGACATCTCAGCTCACTCACCCATGACTAACATGAGGTGCTCGATGATATCCCATCCCTGTGCAGTGCTCAATGAAGATTCTTGCTCTTAGAGTCCTTAGTGCAACATGCTTGGGTGATAGAATAGATGCCAACATTAACACTTGGATTTTGGGGATAGTTGTTAAAGGGAGAACCATAAGGTGATGGGATAATGGCAAGTAACAATTACTGTTCACATTACTTAAGAAAAAATCTCTAAGTGCTCGACACCATAAATGAATAGACAATGCATAAGACAAAGGAAATCAACTTGTATTGATATACTCCTTATAACCAAGCCTCCTTGGCTTGCAATGAACACTTGGTAGCAGATTCCTAACCTAGCAAGCTCAAGTAAGAGGGAGAGTACTTGTCATACTCTATTCTCTCTCTACCCTTATCCCTATTATAGGGTTTTTTTCTTACTAACTATGCAAACTCCCTTCTAAAATTCATCATGCTTGGTGTGCCACATTGCTATACTGATATTGGTTGAACCACCCACAATCACCTACGCCTCTAGCTATGAACAGTGCTTGGTCAAAAATGTTCTATTGCATCCCCCAATTTCGAGCAAGACTGCACTCGATAACTGCACTCATGTCATCTTTTAACCCTGCACTCATGTTGGCCTTACCTATTCCAACATTGTGGTCCCCATGCATGCTGGGTTGCTATACAGGGAGTGTTATCCTCCTAGGACTAGTTCCTCCAGTATGTCCATTCTTCCCTCCATCCATCTATCTATCTATCTATTTTTCAATCAATGAATGAAGAAATGAATCCATTGATCAATCAATGAATCACTACTACAATTCCCCCTATGTTTAATGCCAAATGACTTATATTTTGTTTTTCACATTTTGGATTAGCATCGATATGAATGTTGGAAGAAGCATCAATATAGATCCATTTGAATTAGTTTCAAGCATGGAAACTAACATTGCTATCAGTGGATGTGCCTATAATTTTGATTTTTTAATGTATGGCTTTATGGACTTTTATATCGATGTTGTACACAAGTTTTTAATGCCATCTTGTCTTTCAAACCCTCATCCTGTCCTTTGCCTTCCTCTTAGTTTCATCATCCCCACCGTCGGTTTCTCCCATCTAATTACAATCTTCCCCCAACATTGTATCACATTCTCATTCTTGCTCAACATAGAGTAAGTTCTCTCTCTTATGAAAGATGCATATCGTAAGGTAGTACAAAGAACTTTCATGAAAGTTTTATAACTACAAGCATAACATAGATTCATAGTTTCACTTACATCATTAACGGCAAAAATTGCATCTCCAAAATTTTGTACTCAATTGAACCATGATTTTGTGCCATTGGTGTATTCATATCTTAACTCCTCCTCCATGCAATCCCTATTAAAATGTGGCACTGGGAGTACAACACACAATATAAGTCAAATGTATGCAATTCCAAAGCATTATTATGTTCTTACAAGAATAAAGTTTTAGAACACATACAAAGTAGATGTGGAATATAGCCATTCCACCGAATCCCAAGTGGCATTGTCCCACTTTCTCCACCATTGCTCTATAGCAGCCTCACGCTTTTGCTTGTGCAAGTTAGGAATCTTCTTGAAGTTTTAGAGCACTTACAAACTATGTGTACAAGAATAAAGTATTAGAACAATTACAAAGTATGTGTGGAATCTAGCCTTGCCACCCAATCCCAAGTGGCATTGTCCCACTTTTTCTATCCTCACTATACAGTGGCCTCACTCTTTTTCTTGTGCAAGTTAGGCATCTTCTTGAACCCAAAACTGGATGCCTTCCAATCCTCCCTGTGAGACCATGTTGGTTTTGATTAATTCTCCTTCAAAGCCCTCTGAATCAAGTCTTTATGACTCTTCACAACCTAGCACATCTTTGGTAGCACTCATGAACTATAAAATTTGTACTCCTTATATCCCATTTAAAAATCAACATGCAGCTTATCAAGCACATTATTGTTTTTGGATGCCAGTTGGCATCACCAATCCATCATTACATGGTTAAATTTCATAGTCCATAGTTGATGTATATGGTTTATTATGGCCTTGCCATCACCATCTATTACTACTTGTTTTTAATCATCTATTGTATATGAAATGTTTGTGGATGCTTCGACTATATTGTTGGGAGACTAAGATACAAACCCCTTGGCTCATACTATGGGTACTTTCTCGATCCACTTGAAACTCTTGCATAAGCCTCTCCTTGTCATTGGGATGTAGCTCCTGAGCAAATTTTCCTAACCTTCTTTGTGCTACTACCCAAGGTGTTATGCGACCTTTTACCACCATCCAAACCACTAGATGCCATTCTAATAGAGAAAAATAGACATATAAGGACTCCAAACTTAAAAACATATAAATGCAAGCAGCCCCAAAAGTCATATGCATAGAAATCTGAAAACCTTTTCTTTTGCAAAAACCCTTAACATAGAAACTTTGGCTTTTGCCAAAATTATTGAAAACATTCAAAGTACGAGGTGTGTGAATGTATTTTTGACGCAAAAAATTTTGAAAAGAGACCCGATCAATATAAAAACTGTTGAGAGAGTAGAAGCAAACATATTGGACACATTCACCTCTTGAATTGTGTTTTTAAAGCAAAAATGTTGAAAAAAATACCAAAACATGAAAATAGTTTTGGGCCTTAACATCTGTATGAAATAATGAGAAGTTTCACCTCTTGGAGAGTGTGAGGTGTGTGTGGTTGCAAAGCAAAAACTTAGAAAAGAAGGCCAAAAGCCTGAAAAATATGGAAAATAGAAGCAAACACCTATTTTCAAAGGGGCTTTGCCTCTTGCCTTTCGAGCTGAAAAATCAGTATTGGGTGTGGGAGCAAGTGCATTGAGAGCTCCAGGTGATGGGTGAGGAAGAAGGTGAGCAAAGAATGAGTAAGATAGGTTGAAAATGATGGGCGATGTGGCAACATGTAGCTTTACCCCCCTGAGAAAGCATCCATATAAACGTCAAAACCCTGTATCTAGAAAAACATTAGCAAAACATCAAAATAGTTTTGGGCCAAATTTTTAATGCTTATATCGACATTGTGTATGCTATTTTTAAATGCTTATTTCGATGCTTTCACTTTCTATTTTCAAAGTTTTCAAGAACATTTATATCAACATTTGTTTTTTAAAAACAAATGTGCTCTGCATGTCAACTTGCATTCTTAATTGAAAGTCCATACTTGGTGGGAATCAAGTGCATGGCTACCTCTAGAATCATACCAAATTTGGTTTTATTTTTATTTGTAGAGATGTACATTTTTTATGGATGACATCATTTTTTATCTGAATCCTACCCAGGCACTAAATTGGGGTGCATCATTAGCATGTTAAGCTACAAATTTGACCCAAATGGAGCAAAAGTTGGTAAGTATTTAGAAGAAGATGAAACAAATAATCCTACCAAGTTTGGTCCCATTTAGACTTACAAAGCCTCATATTTTAATATATATTGTTGTTGTTTAATCCATACCCCACCTAGGCACTACATTGCAATGCATCAAGGGCAAGTTAGGATGCAATGATCCAAATGCAACAAGACTTGAAAGCTTATTAGGGATTTATAAGATATTGTAACCAATAATCCTATTAAGTTTGGGCCCATTTATACATACAAAAGCCTCACATTTTAATGCATGGCATTGTTTTTGAGTCCATATCCTGGCTAGGCAATAACCTATTTGACCCAAATGGATTAGAACTTAGTAAGAAATTAGAAAAAAGGTGAAACCAACCATACTAAGAATTTTGGTACCATTTAAACTTACAAAGTGTCATATTGTAATTGATGTCATTGTTTTTAATCAATACCTACCTTGGTACAAAATTGTGGTGCATTAAGGGCAAGTTGGGATAAATTGATTGAAATAGAACAAAATTTAGTAATGATTGAGAAGACATTTCAACTAATAATCCTACCAATTTTTTTCCCATTTAGACATACGAAGCCTCACATTTTATTAGATGGTATCATTTTTTAATCCATACCCCACCATGGATGTCGTAAATTGGGTGCATCAGTGGCATGTTCAACTACAATGATCCAAATGGAAGAAACCTTGGTAAGGATTTAGGAAGATATTGAAGTCAATAATCCTACTCGATCTGGTCCCATTTAGACATACAAAGCCTCAAATTTTGATAAAATGTCATGTTGGTTAGTCCCTATCCCACGTAGGCACTAAATTAGGGTGCATCAAGGGCAAGTTGGGCTACAATGATCCAAATGGAACAAAACGTGGTAAAGATTCTAGAGCTATTTATAAGTTAAAACCAGTAATCATGCCAAGCTTGGTCTTGTTCAAACATACAAAGCCTTACAACCTTCTTTAAATGTTTTCATCAAATTTTCTTTGTAGGCTACTTCAGACATTGCTTCCAAATGGAAATACCATCCCATCATCGATAATGAAGCATAGATAAGTGCATTGCTAATGGAGTATAACTACATTCATACATGTTCTAATGATTGCTTCCTTTTTGGGTTACATACAAGCATGCTAGAGTTGGTCCAAATATGGCAAATCATGCTACAAGGAAGACACACAAGGTTTGGAGGTACCTAAGAAGGTTTTATGACACATGTTGATCCTAAATCCATAAAATATCTGTTTCAATGTCCATCATGGGCCGAGCTTATGGAATGGCATGACCCGACCCATTCTCCATGGATGGAACATTAGGATTCTAGCTGATGGAAAGCATGGAGACATGTGGAGAAAAATTGGCTAGAATTTAAGGATGAACCTCATCATCTATGGCTTGGATTAGCAATGGATTGTGTGACCCTACATCCACATCCTAGTGTACTTGGCTAGTTGTAGTGGTGAGCTATTATATTTCTCCATGGCTCATAATAAAGAAGGGACATATGATGTTGGCACTTATTGTTCTAAGGGAAGAATAAGGTGAAGAACATGGATGTGTATCTTGCTCGTTTAGTGGATGAGTTGCAAACTTTATGGAATGGCTTTCAAGTCAATATCTCAAGCTAATTAACCAACAAAATCTTCAACTAAGAGGTTGACTATCACAATTATCCTAGCTTGCTTAATTACTCAGATACATACTACAACCATATGATTGCATTGTTTTCAAACACATGGATCATAGGTGTTGTACAATGACTCATGTTTTTCATTTTTCAAGACTCACTATCTTAGGATACTCTGCTTGCCCTTTGTGGGAGATAGTTTACATGATTGCCACTCCAAAAATCTAGGCAGGGTTTTGTATAAAAATCAGAGGAGTTGCAAGGAGTCTAATATTCCTCTAGTCATGAAATCCAGGGATTTGTTGCAACTTTTGATGGATCCTATCATCTTGACGCCTTCACTCGACATGCGCCGACTCTCCATATTTTATAGCCTTCCTTATTGGAAGCATTTGAAAGTTACTTATCTTTTGGATATGATGCTTATATTCAAGAATGTGGCTAAAAGTATATGGAGGAATATGATTGGTGATGGAGACACGTTGAAAGCCCATGAAGACTTGAAGACGATGGGAATGAAAAGGATCTTGTGGCCAACAACAACAAATCAAGAGGTGATGTTATTAAAGGCACGATGGGTGCTTACCAAATTAGAAAAGATATATGTGAAAATAATTATCCTCGGTATGAAAACCCCAACAGATATATACAGCCCTTGAAGGGTGCCTTTACTGCATGAGGGAGACTTAGCAATCTCTAGTCACTTGATTGGCACAAGCTATGAAGATTTCAATGTTTATGTCAACCTCTTGGTTGCATTTGAATTTATGTTAGGCTCAAGTTTGTTGATATTGTCATGCATTTTGTTGATGTGAATAGGAAAGGGTTACATGCCTCTATAGTTGTCTTCCTTCTAAAAAGAAGAGGATTTGATTCGACAACAAATGATGTACCCTTAATATGTCCCTCAATTGAAGAGAATTAAAAAAGTAAGTAGAAAAGCTAGGAGAGGAGAGTTAATTAATGAGAGAGTCCCTCTATTATGAGAGGAGGTCCCCCTCCTCTCTTAATTATGACGGTATTTTAATTTAAAATCATTTTATTCTACCTTTTTCATAGTTGTTTCATGTAGGTTGGTGTAAGACCTCATCAATGGATAATGGACGTCTTGAGTTCAAATCCCCCCTTTCCATGAACTTTGGAAGCTATCCATTTGACCTTAGCTTAATTCGGATCCTTCACTTTTACACCTAAGAAATATCTCACTTGAAAACCAAAGGCATTTTCAATTACCTTTCCCCTTAGGTTTAGTTTTATGTATGTAATTATCATGTGGAGATTACAAGAGTTTATATTAGGTGCATGGGACATATAAATGAGAAAATTAATGGATGAATCAAGTGAGAGCCAATAGGGCTCCCCCTATTGAAAAGAATTAGGTGAGGGTTAATAGGTCTCCCCATTATTACAAAGAATTCAAAAGTGATGCCAAGGGGGAGGCACACGTTTGAAAGACTAAAGGAAGTCCTTAAAAGGGCTTGTAAGGAGAAGATATTTTAGTCCCTTACGCCTTGACTTCTCGTGTGGGCATTGATTTTGGTGGGATGAAAGGGATTTATTTAATAAAGGCAAGAAGAAGGTTCTAGTGGATGAGGATTGATTTGACACAAGGGTGGGTAGTTGTTGAAAGTTCTTGCACATGAGGAGAAAAAACATATAAGGATGTTTAGAACATGAGATTATTCAAACACATAGCTCCACTCCTGTGGAGTTTGGAGTGTCTTGGAGAGGATTAGAAAATTGAATTGAGTGTGTGTTAAGCATACATGAGTATGAGGTTTTTTAATGCTTGATTTTAAGATAGAAATGTGAATGGGTCAAAGATGGAGTTAAATCCAAACTATGGAGTTTGACGCGTGTAATATGGAAATATGAATGAGTCAAAGTGACAATGAAACTAAAACTATGGAAGACATTTTCAATCCATGACATACTTGGATTTGAAGATGTGAGATGCCAAGTGGCAAGGGGCTTGGCCTTCTTGAAGTTGTCCACAAAAACTGTGTTGGTTGATTGGTTTGATGGAGGGCCTGAAGAGGAGCTCCCCACCAAGATGTTGCCAAGGTTGAAACGGTAGCAGTGGGATATGGCATTGCAAAACCAGATTCCCATGAAAGGTTGTGGGATTCAAGTTTCGGCCAACATATCTAAGATGAGTGTCTGTGGAGGGGTCCGTGTGCCTGTGGGCATTCGAATGCTAAGCTAGCAAGGCTTTAGGCAGAGAGCGCTTGGGCTGGGCGCAAAGCAGAGGAAAAAGCAAGGGGGGAGAGAGTCATAATCGACACCGCCCAGAATGGGAAAAAAACAAGGTGTTGACCAGTCCTAAGACTTAAACGTTCACGGCTCTATCTAGTGCATGCATAAAAGCTTCCCTTCCTCATCAACAAAGTAATATTCTCTCCACACACACACAGACTGTCTCTCTGTCTCTCATACACTCTACACAGCACAGAGACCATCATGGGTCTCTCCCAGGGACGAGGTAGTGCACCCCTCGCAACCATCTTCTTCTGTCTCTACGCCGCTTTGTGTTTCTGTAGCTTGCCTGCCTCAGCCACCCTATGGACCGTCGGTGGCTCCAGCGGCTGGACTCTCTCTTTCAATTACACCACTTGGGCTGCCGGCAAAACCTTCAAAGAAGGGGACGTTCTTTGTGAGTTGCTCCTTCATCCCTCGCCCATCGCCCAACTTTTCGATCGTCTCTTTGACTCGCAAATTCTTGCTTGCTGGATTGTTCATTCATACTGGTTGCACGCCAGTTTCATTATTAATCCGTCTGAATTCATCTCTCTTTTGCGAGCGAATTGTTGCTCTCAACACTCGTTTCTTCATTTCGTTCTACTCGAGCAAATGTTCTTCACCTCGTTGTTGCTCAGTACTCGGTAGCTCAGCATTCGCTGCACCAATCCCACTAATTCAACGATGTTTGGTTTTGCAGTCTTTCCATACACAGTGGGACAACATGATGTGGCAGTGGTCAGTCAGAGCGAGTATGCCTCCTGCACATCCAGCGGAAGTACATACTCAAATGGAAACACCAACATCACCCTGAATAGCACCGGCCAGAGCTTCTACATATGCACGATTCCTGGCCACTGTACCGCAGGAATGAAGCTAGCTATTGATGTCGTTGCTGCATCCGCTCCTATCAGCTCGCCCACCAAAGCACCCACTCCTTCACACACTCCAGCGCCCAAATCCTCGCCCGCCAAATCCCCCACACCTTCGTCTAGTCAGAGTCCATCCTCTTCAGCTGCTCCTCCAACATCTTCCCCGAGCGGAAGTCCGTCCTCTTCAGCAGCTCCACCCCCATCTTCCCCGAGCAGTAGTCCATCCTCTTCAGCATCTCCGCCTCCCCCCCCCGTCACCTCTTCCTCTGCGCCCAGTACACCGCCCCCGCCACCGCCCAGCTCCGCCCCATCCCTTCAAGCCGGTGCGGCTGTCGCAGCTTTCTTGTCCATTTTGTTGGGGTACACGATTTTGATAGCGTAGGCAGCAACCGTTATGCATATATGGCATAGCAGGTCAAGGCCATAGCCAAATCTGAGTGCGTTTCACGAATTAGTAATCCTGTTGATCACGATCTAGGTATGGTTGATGATTGTTTCATCCGTTCTGCCCTTTGGGAGATGTTTGCAGGCCATTTCGAGATGTTTGCAGGGTCTAAGAGTACTCCAGGTTGTTCAAAGTCCCATTTTTTATTAGTGGACTAAAGTGATAAATTATAATTCTTGATAACTTTTTTTTTGGGATAAATTCTTTTCAATACTCTTTTAAAAAAGGACCAAAAGTAAAGTGCCTTTCTTCCACTAGTATATAGCTTTAGACGTAGACTTTATTTTTTCCTTCTAATTGGCGATCATTTACAAGTCGATACCCTTTCTTCCACTAGTATATAGCTTTAGACGTAGACTTTATTTTTTCCTTGCAATTGGCAATCATTTACAAGTCTACACTTAATTTTTGGCCTGCCGCCTTAGTGAAGGTCCAACACTTTCAAAAGTAAAAGTAATTTCTAGCATTTTTCAGGTGTTTTTCTTTCAAATTCTTTGATTGGTTGGTGTGTTGACTTTAGAGCATCTCTTTCAAATTAGGGTTTGCTTTTTTGGAAGTGCATTCATTCCCTCTCTCTCCTCTTTCACGTTTCTGTTAAAATTTGGACGTGTATTCATTGAACATTCCCTCTCTCTCCTCTTCCATTTCTCTCCATCTCTCACATTGGGCAACGTTCACGTCTCTCTCTCTCTCTCTCTCTCTCTCTCTCTCTCTCTCTCTCGTCTCTCTCTCTCTCATCTCTTTCTTCTCTTTCTCTCTTCTTTTTCTCTCTCTCTTGGCAGGCTACATGAATAAAATTCATCTTGTTCTTTAGTGGAAGAAAGGCACTTCTTGTTTATTTCATCTTTAGTGACATGGCATAGATCCTTCAATATTGATATAGATCTTGATTTTAAGAGTTGATTTTTTTCCTTGTGTCGTGAGAGAATCATGATGGCATTGGCAGTTATGATGGGAGCATTATCTTCCCCTCCTTTTAGTTCCAGTGGAACTTAAAGAGGATGTGTACACCGTATCTCTCCCGTCCTTGTGATAATTTCCTAGTCATTACTATTTTGTGTGTATGGGGAGGGGTAGAATCTTGGTTAGAGGGGAAATAATAGGGCAACACATTTGCTAGACAAGAAGGGGCTTGGAGGGGCAACACATTTCGAGGTTATAGAGTCAAAGGAGGCTTGAAGGGAGGGGATCTCTCTCTCTCTCTCTCTCTCTCTCTCTCTCTATTCTCCCTTATTTTCGCACATGTAATTTTTTGTGGCTCCTTGAAACTGCTATTTGCTCTAGCTTTTTCTCTTATTTATTATTATTTACTTTTCTTATGAAAATGTGCTTTTTGTACTAGTCATTATGAATGGGAGATGCGGTCTTGGTTTTGGGAAAAGGATGAAAGTCTAATATGTCTACCTCATTCAAGCCCCATTCTCTATTATATAATGTGATTAAGAATACATAAATATATATTTGGAAATTAAAGTATGTAGTGGATATAGCATTTCATGAGTTACCTTCATCAAGAGTTTTGTAACTCCTTAATTTAAGGTTTAATTGCCTTTCTTTTGCTACTTTTACAAGTAAGCTCACAGTTTGTCATATTCCACTAGATTGTCTAAAGTATTGTTGAATGTCAAAACTGAAACACATTCAATTAAATATTTTAACATTTCCTTTATTCTTTTTGTTAAGAAAGAATATTCGTAATTTGTCATTATTCTTGTGAGAAACTCCATGGTAGAAAAATAATTGGTGGAAAAGGAAAAGGGCATTGACCAGAAGGGAGGGATTGCTTAATAGAGTTGTAGAAGCAATTGACCCTTTGAGAACTCATTTGCCTAGGGACTAGAGATTCCTTGGGAACTCAAGCTCTCTTTTTTCAAAGGGTTCCATTCTACTAGATGATGGATGGAATGATAAAACCTTCCGCATTATTGGATCATGGTCTCTATAGATATAGAATCATTATTACTCCCCCCTAGTTGTCTCTGAATGTGCCTACAGCTCATATCCAAGATTGGGGATGCCACACCACAGGTCCATCCTCTCCACTGACTCGAAAAATTTGTACTAGCTTTCTTGTATTTAGGTTGCACTTGTCTTAGGTGTAGATTGCCATCAAGGTTCCACATGTATCTAGGTCCTTCAATCTCAAAGACCCTTCGGCCTTTCAATGGCTTTTAATATAATCTCTCTCTCTCTCTCTCTCTCTCTCTCTCTCTCTCTCTCTCTCTCTCTCTCTCTCTCTGTCTTTCTGTGGTATACTCTTACGTGGCCTTGCTCATAACTCGACTCTCTCCAAGTTTTTAGGTCTTGATTCTTTCTTGTACTCATCAATCACAAAAGGCTCGCTCATAGCTTGTCTTCTCTAGTGTGATGTTCTCAATCTGAGCTAAGATGGCTTGATACTCACTCAATTAGTTAATGGGTGCACTCATAGCTTAACTCATAGGTGGGTTCTTGGAAGTCCTTTGAATCATAGCTCTCCGTAGAAGAATGCTCAGTCTTCAATAGGTGACAACCTCATGGGTCCTTTTGTGTCCTACTCCTTGAGATACATTGGTCGCAATTTGGGGATAGGTTCACTCCTAGATTTGACATAATAGTCATATGATGCCTCCCTCCTAGCGAGGTTGGGTCTTCTCACTCTTCTTGCGCTTCATTGTTGCTAGGACTACTTTTGATCTTTTCTACCAATCATCCATCCCTGGCTTTGAGCTCATTTTTGGTCTCAGATAAGCCTAGTTCTACTAGGTGCAGGTGCTCTTCTTTCCTAGCCGTGTATCACTGATGGCTGGAGCGTGTCTCAAACATTTGCTAAATCTCCAAGTACTTTGCAAATAGCTTGAGTGTAGTCATCCATACAAACACATGTTGATGTGTACGTCTTAGGAGGCCACAAGTCACCCTCAAACGCTCGGATCACTCGCTTGTAGTAATAGCCATGGCTCAAGACATTAGCCTTTATCTCAAGTTTGAGCAATAACTCTACTATTCACAATGAACAACTACGAGAAAAAGTTGCTCCATATATATAACTGTGACCAAGCGTTACTCTTAGAAAAAGTTAACTGGTTTTGCATCAGATTGGAAACTTAAACAAAAAGGGAATGTCGATCATTAGATCGGCTATGTGGTCCTCTAAGCATCCATTACCAACTTGCTTCACCACTTGCCCATGATTTTATATTGTTAGCTACCTCGTCACTTGCCACGATCTTGGATTTTTAATTACCATAGTGTTAACTCAACTCAACTATGCCTACCTAAATTGTCCTAAAAGTGCTCCATGAGTGTGTCGATGTGTAGAGTCAATGTTGGGATGGACTACTCCCTAGTTGCTTGGTCTTTATAAGTTCCTTATCGCTCTCGTTCTCCTTTGTCTCATTGGAGAGAGTCTCTGCAAATGAAGGAATAGTTATTGTCTTGGTTTGGGAAGTGGGGCTATCACAATGAATCATGGCACAGTTTGAGGCATGGCTAAAGGGGGTTTGAGTATTACCAGCCAAGCCGTCAAGCTTGAGTAAAGCTAGTGCCATAGTATAGAAAGATGAGGTCCAAGATTACAATGAACTTGGACTTAAGCAATGAACTAGAGCTAGCTCTCAAAATTATTGATGAAGATGTTGAGCCAATCCATTGTGTGCTTTCTTTCAAAACTATCCAAGGCCATCACCTGCAATGTGCCCCTATGCACTATTTACTTGCACATTTACTTGCACAGGAATTGGAAGAATGACATATGTTCTCATCACATGTTTGATTGACGAGGTAGCCTTGTGATGCATTGTAGTTACCTTTGTGGAAATATGTATCGCAATGCTTAGTTGTTGCACCAGAGTGGGCTGGGAAGGTAATGGGAGAAGAAACACTTCTGGAAAAGAGGGGGGAAGAGAGAAACAAAACGGAGGAGATGCTTGGTGATGGGGCTAAGTGACCTATGATGAAGAGATTATGATTGGAGATGCAATAGGAAGTGAGGAGTCTATTACCTTCGACAACATTCCAAGAAATATCCCATGGAAGCTTAGCAAACGCGCATAGATACTTTTTAATCATTTATTTACTAGTTGCCATCTAGTCGATTGCAACCAGGGAAGAAACATTTCATTCCTGTGTCATGATGATGGAGTAATCATCTCACATGGAGGCACCCAATGCTGAGTGTGCTTTGAACGTGAGACAAGACAAGATGCCACATGGTAAGATTTTACTCGGCTACTATCACAGAACAAGAATAGTCGGATGACTCAGCTCTACAAATAGATTAGTTGGACTGTTCTATCAGTGAAAGCCATTCCATTCTAACTTGACTTATCTTGAGGGGTCCCAACTTGGTATTGCATAAAAGAACAAGAATTCCTTCCTTTAGATTTTTCTTAGCAAGGTGCATGTCATGCTAGGCTTTTCAATATTGTTGGATCACCTAGTGAGACTAGATTGATCGAGAGCTTGGAGTTCATCGAGGTCTTTGAGTTGTTGGGTAAATGCATTGTTTGCTAGCATCCTATTCTTTAAGTTGATGCTTAGCTACTACTCAGAGACTTGGTACTAGGAATTCCAAAGGAACCAATGGCTTCCACCCCATAAGCCATCTTGAATGGGGTTAGGTTTCTAGTGACCTTGTAGGCCATCTTGTACACCCATAGTGTCCCATGTTTTTATGACCATCTTGGTGAGAATTGACTTGAGAACTATGTTGGTCAACTCAACTTGGCCATTGCAACATGCATAATAAGTGGTCGGCACTCAGTGACTGATCATAAACTCAATCGTTAATGAGAGAAGATCCCATTCATAAAATGGGTTTCTTAGCCACTTAGAAACTCAATCAGGAAACCATACCTGGAAATGATATACTCTTAGATAAATTTAGCCATGCTCTGAGCCAAACTTGTCCCACAATGCCTTTGCTTCTGCCCACGTGATGGCATAATCAGTGGCGACAAGTATGTACTTGTCTTTTATATAGAGCCAAAAAAAATTTAATGGACCCATAAACTCTAGCCCCAATGCTAGAATTCGTCCCAAGTTTGGCTTGGGTTGAGAGGCTTGTGATGTGACAACAAGCAACCCATCCTTTGACATACATCACATTCCATGTAGCAAGCATGAGCATCTTGGAATAGGGTGCTCCACCAAAATCCTGCATGAAGTATTTTTGGAGCTATAAGTGTCTACTAAATTGACCTCCAATGAGCCGTGTATATGCCTTGGTGAGCATGAGTGCTGCTCATGAGCTACACAGGACCACGTCTACTCCTTGGCAAGAGAGTTGGTCACCAATTAAGCTATATCTCCAAGGCTTTAGTGCAAGTTGTCTCTGCTTGTCTCGGGGCATGTTCTCTAGAAACATGGCCTATGATAATAGGTACTGTAGCATCTCATCATACTTAGTTTTGGAGATGTTAGAGCTGCAAATAGCTAAGCATCTAGAAACATGGTTTTGGAGATGTCACTTGCTACAAATAGCTAAGCATCTTCAAGCTTGGCAATCACTCTTTGTGCTTGGTATGGTATAGGTAGATATGAAAGGCATCTACATGTAACTTTCCTAATTTTTGGATGATCTTGAAGTTGGACTCCTATAATAATAACATCCAATGCAACTATCGTCCCTTGAATGGCTATTTCGTTGATCCAATACAACAATGCTTGGTGATCAATATAGAAAATAAAAGGATTGTCAAGCAAAATGTGTCAATGTTTTTGGAAACTATAAACCCTTTTGATGGACTTCTGCTCAATCAATAGTACTATAGTTGTACTTACAAGGGGAGGGGGTAGGGTTATAAAATGTCTAGCATATAAACCAAGTAATCCAGTCTACCATCCGGTTATACCAATGATGTATACCAATGCATCCACATGAGTATGGAAGTTTACATGCCACCCAAGCTAGACTTACTGTTGTGGTTTCTCGGTCCATGAGAGAATGGAAATCTTATGACAGTTCCTCGTTTTGGTGGAGCTTCGTATCCTTTTGGTGACTTCATACAATGGTGAAACAATTTTATCAAAGTCCTTCAAAAACCAGCTATAGAAGCTAATGAATCTAGTAAATGATTGAAGTTGCATGGGATTCTTGGGTTTGGTCATCTGCTCAATCGCTTGGATCTTGGATGGCTGAATTTTAATGCCTTCCTTGGATATGATGTGCTCGAGTAGGATGCCATATTGACACAAAAGACAAACTTTCCTAGGTTTATGAGATTCGCATCTACCCACACCTAGCAAATACTTTTTTGAGCCAAGCAAGGTGACCCTTGTCATTACTGAGTAAACAAGAAGTCATCCAAATAGATTGCAATGAATTCGCTCAACTACTCACAACTCGACCATGAGCCTCTAGAATATCGATGATGCATTTCCCTTGCATTTCATAGATCAAATGGCATTACTTTGCATGCATACACATCCCACTCATAGATGAGCATGGTATTTTGTTATTCTCAATCTTCAACAAGATTTGTTATGAGTACTATACCCATCCATGAATGGGTACGTCTTGTGTATTGCTACTTGGTCCAAAATGTAGTCAATGAAAGGGATCACAAAATGGATCGAGTATCACATGAGCATTGAGCTTTCACACATCCAAATCTTCATGTTCTTCATACATGCCACTATAATCAGGAATAATCACTGGTTATTTTGATCGATTGCATAGATGAACCCGCTGTTGATCAATTGGTCAAGCTCGTGTAATTTGGGTTCATCCTATACCTTTGTTGATGGACTGGGTTGGCATTGCCAACAAAATTCAATCTTGATAGATCTAGAGTAGCACCGCATGCAAACTAATATAGCTCCAAATGAACACATATTTGTATTGTATGAATAAACTTTTGAGTGCAAGAGGTTGGGTAGTAGACACATTCTCGCTTACCTGCACTGTGCATGGCTCTATGTCTATACCCAAACTGAGTTCCTTGGTTGGTTTGAAAACTAAGTTCTGAGCACCAAGCGGAGTGATTGTCATCTTGGGCTCGGCTTGCTTGTGTCCTGCTCCTACATAACAAGTGCCTAAGCTCTTCAAATGTAAGAGACGTGGTCGTCTCTAGTTGTCCAGTCATCTTTGAAACACCTTGAAAAAATAAAGAACCAACATTCCTAGCTAGCTCGAGTTCACCTTATCCATTCTCATGTTGAACAATTGATTTTGGAGGTATAGAATTCTTAACAAATTGTTTGTCTCATAAAGATCCTTTAGAATGCTCCATGCCTCATTAGACATATCCAAATTCCAAATGTGTGGAATAGTGAAGTCTAATGTAGTCCCTATGATCATTGACAAGGCTTCTTTCTTTGTCCAAGCCTCATCCGGACCTATAGCCACTATTACCTTTCCTAAAGCATCCTTGGCATCCTCAGGCTTGATTATGGTTCCTATTGTCACCTTCAAGAGTCCCCTAGCCACAAGTTGGCTCCGAAGCTTGATCTTTCAGATGGGACAATTATAGTCACATCCAACCTTCCCAAATCCCCGCAGTTTAGAATGGGTGTGTGAGATGCCATTAATTTTGGAATTATAAAAATTAGAAAATAGAACCTGCTATACCAACCAAACAAGCACATGCACTAACTTGAATTAGGTCACCTTTGAGCTTGGAGGGACTCCTTCCTTCAAAGTGAATACAAGAGTCACACTGCAAGCTCCGATACCATGCTTGAACCTCCAACCCAATAGATAGATCCGGATGACTCTCTTCAAACACTTCTACATACATGCACACTGAATTCCTAGGGACACAGATTGTAAAGAACAAAGAGATAGAGCATCATAAAAACTTACAACTCTCGGATCATACTAACCACAAAGGTGTAAGAAAACTGCTCCAAGAAAGAGCTACAACATCCAACAAATTATTGGGCAAAAGTCAGCCAGAGAAAGGATGTGCAAATCTAAGATATGAGGGCCAAGGAAGGTGGCCTGTTTTATTCTTGCATGCCTTTTGTGAAGGGCTTCGATGGAATGAAGAATTGGGCCTCACTCCTTTTATATGCAACCAACACCCTGACCAAGCCTCAGACTATAAACTGACTTGACTAGATCCACGGCAACCTAGGTCTATCAAAATCAACCCAACTGCAAATCTCTCTGTGTTTGTATCAGACCTACTACCAAGCCCTATGGCCTATCAATAGACATGGCCCCTACTCCACATCTACTGCAAGAGAGTACATCACCCTATCGTGCTCTTCTCTAGGCGAGTTTGGCAAGTGACCGTATTCAAGAGGTCACCATCTATGGGGGGAGGGACTCGCCACCAACTACCCAACTCCCAAATAGCAGAGTTTAGAACTCTTACGCTTCCAATCGGTTTTTCTTTTACAATAATGCCATGATGTTGATGCAAACAAAGCACCATGTGTTGAGATTTCTCATGACTACATCTTTTTGGTCTTTCCTAGGTGTATATTAGGACATCCTTCCCTCCATTGATGGATGCTTTGGACTTGTCTGGAAATCTCCACATTAGAAGCTACAACACTCATGGATTCCAAGTGGTTGAGGACCCAAAGTCCCTTCCTTTTTTAGATTGTACTAGAGACTTGGGAGAAGGAGAGCTCTGCCAAACGATAGAGGTGGCAAGTTTATCTTGGTGAGGCAAATGCTGCATCAATGGCTAGGGCTAGTAGCCAATCATTGTGAGCATTGTAAGGATTCAAAGCCATGCACGAGCTGATCCAAATGGACGGTGGAATTTTGCCAATGATTAACTTAGAACGTATCAAATCTATTAAGTCATTTTACAAGTTATAGAAAAGAATCTAAGGCACCTTCCAAACCCCCATCTAATTCTATCAAATTGGAGGGGTCCTCTAGGCCTCAAGTTCCAAGAGGTTCTTGTTTATCACCCCCCATCTTCCTTGTGAGTTGGAGCAAAGTGAGCTATAATGTGCATGAGATCCAAAACTAAGCAAGACAATAGTCACAAACATACCCTTAAGCAAGAATTGTAGCATGCCTTAGGCAACCCGATAGACATTCCTATCCTTCAACGAACATGTCTTGAGCAATAGATATTTGTAGGAAAGGTTGTCTTCTTCACCCTTAAGCAAGAATTGTAGCATGCCTTAGGCAACCCAATAGGCATTCCTATCCTTCAACGGGCATGTCTTGAGCAATAGATGTTCGTATTGTCTTCTTCAGACCAAAGATTGACCCCTAGCAGTAGGGACAAGTGGAGGTGTTTGCATTTTGATTAACCAATCTCTACATGTGTTTTTAATCAAGGAAAGATCTGTTAGAATTATTGCTATAATTTAGCAATGACCAATGTAATGTAATAAGTAGGTTAGGGACACTTTTCCCTCACTTAGAGGTTTTTCCCCCTAACCACAGTTAGTTCACTAACTATGGTTAGTGAAGTGATAAGGTTTTGTCACTTAAACAAAACCCATCACTCCATTCAGTTGTAACACCCTCTCATCTAATTGCAACTACGTTTTCAGCTCTCACACTCTCTTGCTCTTGTTCTCACCTTTGCTCTCTCTCTCCCCTTCTCACATTTGGTATCAGAGCCTCGTTGAGCTCTTGCCTCCAGCCCAAGCTCCTCGTGCCCGTACAGTTTGTGCTCTTGCTGCTACATCCCGTCCGTATGCTTGTAGCATTCCGTACAGCTCAAAGCAGTCCATATAGCTCTCGTTGGAGATCGCCATCCATACAATCGTCGTCCGAATAGTCTGTACGATTGTATGGAACCGTAGTCAGCCCTTCCGTGGAGCACAGTCCGTACCAGTGCTCCGTACGCCGTATCGTCGTACCTAATCTGCTCGTCATCCATATCTTGTACGGATTTCGTATGCTGTCGTACAACTCTACGCACTAGCTCCGTACTGGTTCACCGTACATTCCATACAGCTCCTGCGTATAAGTCGTCCGTACCTGCGCGTACTTGCGCCGTACTACATGTTCCGTACTATACATGCACGTGTCAATCGTCCGTACCAACTCGTCCGTACAGGTGTTCGATCGTCCGTACAGGTGTACGGATTTCGACCGTACATCTCTGACAGTTCCGTACAACTGCCGTACAGCCGGACTAACAATTCTGTACTGTTAGTCCGTACAAATTGAAGGTGGGCTTGGAAAGTCGCATTTTTGCAGGATTTGCTTTGCAGAAGGATATTGTTTGGCAGACATTTCTTTGCAGGAAGCCATTGTTTAGCAGAGCGGTTTTTAGGACAGATTTGGGCATATTTTTTGAATTGGGCATTTTGTAAAATTTGGGGCTTTTGTTCAGAAATTGCAGATTTGGGGCTTTAGTAAATTTGCCCCTTTTTTGTTGCAATTTCAAGCCACAAATTGGAGCTTTTGTGTTGGGAGAGCAATTTGATAGATTTCAGTTCACACTGCCTTTCTGTGAGTGTTTTGAAGCACTCTAGGCAGGTTTTGGGAGAGATTGGATGCTCTAGCAGATTTCTGACAGAGACATTACAGAGATTTGAGTTGCATTTTTAGCCAGTGTTTGGCTTTGTTTTTTGGGATTTGTGCACTCCATTCCCAGCAAGGGAATTCAGATTTGCATTTGCTGTATTTTCTTTCTCAGACATGGCCCAACAAAATCAGAATGATTTCGGTTTCAGTGGTCTCTCACGAGAGGATAAGTTGGATGGTACCAACTACTCCCTCTGGAGTTTTATGATACGCAATATTCTGATTTCTCGTAATTTATGGGACTATGTAAGTAGGGATGAGTTCCGGCCAGCAAATGTGGCACCTAATACCCCTCCCCAACAAGAAGGAGGCAGAGGTCATGCACAGGGTACAGCTGCAGCACAAGTTATTGGTGTAGTTATACCTACCACTCCAGAGTAGAAGAGATGGGATTCACATGATGCTTTAGTTTTGTCGTGTATTTCTCTTTCAATGAAAAGATTCATCATTCCGCATATCCGGTCGTGTAAGACCTCAAAGGCAGCATGGGATATTTTGGAGAGCATGTATGCAGCTCGGAATGATGCCAAGGTGTCTTTTTTGAAAAGAGAATTGTCTCATACACATATGGAAGAGGGTGACTCCATGTCAGTGCACCTCACAAAGCTACAGGATTTACGAGAGCAGTTGCTGAATATTGATGAGATCATTCCTGATTCAGAGATGATTACCACTACTCTGAATTCTCTTCCTGAGTCTTATCTCAGCTTTCATACCTCGCTAAATGTCTTTGAGGGGGGGTGCAACTCCTCTCACTTTTCACGAGTTGATAGGACTTCTGCTGAAGGAAGAGCAGACCAGGAAAAACATGGCTTCACGAGCAGGTGAACATGCCATGCTCTCAAAATTCAAGCCTAAAGTAAAGGGACAGGCAAAGACTTCAGCAAATCAGCCTTCCAGTGGTTCAGGACAGCCTTCTCAAAAGGCTAAGGGTGATGCAGGCAAGCCCAAGAAGAAAGGAAAAGCCAGGTCACTCCATTGGAGAATGCAAGAAAAGGCTTGCAAAAGAAAAGAAAAACAGCTCCGGAATGGCTGTCTCAGATTTAGCTCCTCATGCATCTGACAATGAGCAAGCTACAGCCAACTTTGTGGAGCACGACTATGCCTTCTTGTCTTGTATTTCAGACTCTCAGTTGGCTGCTCAGGATAGTACAGCCACTTGTAATGATGACACTTATGCTTTTCTGACATGCAGTTATGATTCTTCCAAGGATGCATCAGCTTTCAGTGTCAATGAGACACATAATACATGGTATTTTGACAGCGGTGCCTCAAAGCATCTCACTTCCAAGAAGTGTCTCTTTACATCTCTGCATCCACCACCCGTTGGTAAAAAGGTCACATGTGCCAACAACTCCTATTCCGTTCATGGTACAGGAGAAGTTGAACTTACAGCCATTGATGGCTCAACATTCAAAATTTATGATGTCTTGTATGTGCCTGGTATCACAAAAAATCTACTTTCAGTGTCCACTCTTAACAGAGCTGGATTTCATGTCATTTTTGAAGATGACAAGTGTGCAGTCCATGATAGAGAGCATGACTATGCCTTGAGATTGTCTGGCACTTTGTTGCGAGGTCTTTTTCAGCTTGACATGTATGAGAAAAGACCAGCACATGCTCTTGCAGTTTCCACTCCTACTACTGCTATGCAGAATGCGGAGTTATGGCACGCGAGATATGGACACATGCATTATGGCAGCTTGATGACGCTTCAAAAACATGCCATGGTTGATGCATTGCCTCCTCTTGAAACACCTCCTCCACATGCCTGTGAAGGGTGCATTCTTGGTAAAATGCACAGATCTCCTTTTAAGAAGGATGGATCAGTTAAAGCTGTTCGAAAATTACAGCTTATCCATAGTGATGTCTGTGGTCCCATGAGGACTCCATCATTGGGTGGTCATCTTTACTTTGTCACTTTTATAGATGACTACTCCAACTACACTTGGGTTTATGGGCTGAAACGCAAATCAGAAGTGTTTATGGTCTTCAAACACTTTGCAGCCATGGTTGAGAATGAATCCGGACTCAAGATACAGACATTACGCACAGATAGAGGAGGGGAGTACTTGTCTGCAGATTTTGATGCTTTTTTGAAAGACAAGGGCATTGTATATCAGCTTATAGTGAGGCTAACTCCTCAGAAAAATGGGAAAGCTGAGAGAAAAAATCGTACTCTTATGGAGATGGATAGATGTATGCTGAAAAGCAAAAAATTACCTCACAAATTTTGGCTTGAAGGTCTCATGTGTGCCAACTATGTTTTGAATTGGGCACCCACAAAAGCTTTGAAGACCAAGACTCCCTATGAAGTTTGGCAAGGGAGAAAGCCTTCTGTGGATCATTTCCGTGTCTTTGGATGCCTTGCTTATGCTCATGTGCCTGTTGAGTTCCGACATAAATTGTCTGATAAAGCAATCAAATGCATTTTTGTTGGGTACAATGCAGAGAGCAAGGGCTACCGTCTCTACAATCCTGTCACACGCAAGATCATTGTCAGTAGAGATGTAATATTTTCAGAAAATTCAGCTCACACAAAAGCTGAATTTGATATGCCTTCTTCTTCCGGTGATGTCTTTGAGGGGTTATTACCCATTGCCTTGGGTTCCCCTGCTGATATATCTGATGAAAATCAGAATTTTCAGATACCTCCACATGCTCCGATTCAGCCACAGGATGTCATACCACCTCCACAAGCCGTGGAAGAGGTTGTTCAGCAAGAAATTGCAGATATACATGCAGCAAAAACAGTCCCAAATTGGTTGTTACAGACTCTCAAGGAGAGTAAAATTGATGCTCCAGTACCTGGCAGAACTCGGAGTGCAGTAAGGCATGGGGGAGGTGCTCTTTCAGTTGAATCAGCTTATGCAGGTACTCTTCTTGATGAGGAGGAACCTGAGACATTTGAAGAGGCACAGGATAATGTGCATTGGATGAATGCCATGCACGATGAGTTGCAGTCCATTCAAAAAAATCAGACATGGGAAGTTGTCGATTTGCCACCAGGTAATAGGTACACGGTGGGTTTTCAAAGTTAAAAGAAAGCCCGATGGCACCATTGACAGGTACAAGGCAAGGCTGGTCGCAAAAGGATATGCTCAGAAAAAGAGCATAGACTATGAGGAGACTTTTGCTCCTACATCCAGAATGACAACCATCCGCTCAGTTATTGCAATGGCTGCAAATTTTCAGTGGAATGTTCATCAGTTGGACATAAAAACAGCCTTCCTTAATGGAGACTTGTTGGAAAAGGTTTATGTCAAACAACCTCCAAGCTTTGAAATTTCAGGAAATGCACTTCAGGTATGCAAGCTGAATAAAGCTTTGTATGGGCTGAAACAGGCCCCACGTGCATGGTATGCAAAGATTCATGCCTTTCTGACCAGCAAGGGGCTGCACAACAGTCCAACTGAAAGCACCCTCTACATCAAGAAGGATGGGGGGGATATTTTAGTCATCATTATTTATGTAGATGACTTACTGCTCACAGGGTTAAATGAAGAGAATATTGCAGATTTTAAAGCTGAATTGCAGACCACTTTTGACATGTCAGATTTGGGGCTGCTACACTTTTATTTGGGGATCCAGTTCACGTGGCATCAGTATGTCTCAATCCAAGTATGTGCAAAAACTCTTGGATAGATTCAACATAAGCCCATAGCTACTCCCATGGAGCCGGGGCTGAAGCTTACAATGCATGAAGCAGGTGAATCATTTGATGTCACACTCTACAGTCAGGCTGTTGGATGCCTCATTTATCTCTGCAATACACGACCTAATATTCAGTTTGCAGTTTCTCAGGTGAGCAGATATATGCACAGCCCAAAGACTATGCATTGGCAGGCTGTAAAACGCATCTTCCGTTATTTGCAAGGTACCCAAGTCTTTTGGCTTGATGTTTCCCAAGGGGGGTGACTTGCAGATGCATGCCTACAGTGACTCAGATTGGACTGGAGATTATGACACTAGGCAGTCCACAAGTGGCAATTGTTTCTTTTTGGGTAAAGCTTGTATTTCTTAGTTGAGTAAGAAACAATCTACAGTGGCTACCTCTTCATGTGAAGCTGAGTACAGGGCAGCTTTCACAGTGACACTTGAATGTGTTTGGCTGCGTCGTTTATTTGCTAATCTTCATCTTTCATCGGAGGGTCCTTCTCCAATTCTCACTGATAGTCAGAGTGCTATTGCAGTGGCAAAGAATCCTGTGTTTCATGCTCGCACGAAGCATATCGAGGTTCATCATCACTACGTCAGAGAGAAGTTGCATGCAGGAGAGATCAGCATGATCTATGTGTCAACACATGACAATGTTGCAGACATTTTCACCAAAGCACTTCCACGTGAAAAGTTTGAGGCATTTCGCAGTGCCCTGAACTTATCTCCTTTTGGTGATTGATCTTTTCCTTGTACATGACATTGGCACTACAGGGGGGTGTTAGAATTATTGCTATAATTTAGCAGTGACCAATGTAATGTAATAAGTAGGTTAGGGGCACTTTTTCCTCACTTAGAGGTTTTTTCCCCTAACCACAGTTAGTTCACTAACTATGGTTAGTGAAGTGATAAGGTTTTGTCACTTAGACAAAACCCATCACTCCATTCAGTTGTAACACACTCTCATTTAATTGCAACTACGTTTTCAGCTCTCACACTCTCCTGCTCTTGTTCTCACCTTTGCTCTCTCTCTCTCCCCTTCTCACAAGATCATTGAAGGTTGCACAATCTACACGGGATTGAGAGTAGATGATCTTACGATTGGGATTTTGAATGTGTATGCTCTTGCTTGTACGTAGTAGAGAGAACTGTTTTGTCTAAAACTTCTAGGTTGCACTAAAGATACAATACTCACTCAATGTCATGGTTTTGATGATGTGACTCTTCATGGTCAAATGCTTGTTGGATATGGGCCAATCACCCTCAACACCCCCTTGTGTCGCTTAATTAACATGAAGATATTGGGGCCTTATGGCGTTGGCTGACACGTGGAATTGTGGGAGTCCAATCCCATAAGCAATGTGGAAAGGATTGGATCCCTTGCATATATTGAAGGATGTCCCCTCTCTCTCATCCCGCCGGCCTTTTTGGGGGGGAGAGAAGGCTTGAGATCGCTATGGGGCGAGGCAATGAAAACCCCCCGTACCCAGTGTCCTGCCATGTGGCATGCTCTACGAGACACATGGTACCAGAGCCTGGACATGGGATTGTGCACTTTGGCGACTGTTGCGCAACTGACACATGGCACTACCTTTCATCTGTCTTGAGGATGTGGTGGACTTTCGACGACGACTATTGCTTGCACCGACAACGGATGGTGTCTTTAGTGTTGACACTACTTTGAAGGCACTTTGGGAGCGGCTTTAATTTGCACATACCCCCGTCCAATCTGTCCTGTCACACTTGGTTTGGTGGCTGGCCTTTGGTTTGGTCAAGCCCATCTTTCATGGTGCTTGGCCCACGAGGGGTGTTGGATGTGGGCCAATCACCCTTGGCACCCCCTTGTGTGGCTTGATTAATATGAAGATATCGAGGCCTTGTGGCACTGGCTGACACGTGGAATTATGGGAGTCCAATCCCATAAGCAATGTGGAAAGGCTTGGATCCCTTGCATCTATTGAAGGATGTAGCACCCGCATGGTTATGTTGTGAGTCTTTAGTAATGGCTTTTTGCTCCAGTGGGCCACCAGTGACATGTACTACTGTATTGCTTGTTGTAGTGCTGAGTATATGAGAGCCTTAGATTCAAAAGTGGGAAGCAAAGGCGACATACCATCAGAAGCGACTAAAAATAACAATAAAAAGCAGTACGACAACCATATGAGGAATGCCACAATAAGATAGCTAGAACAGTAAGGCAGTTGGCAAAGTATCTGCTCCAAGGTGTGCTCAATTCTGCAAGGCTCGGCTTGTAGGAGTTTTCTACATCTTCACTCTACGAGGGATTCACTGGTTGTATAGTCCCCCCACCTAGCTGTTAGCCCCAATACCAGAGATCCCCGAGGCAATGAGCTGGGTTTCTTTGGAACAGACCAGTCTTTTCTTTTTAGCCTTTTTTTATTTTTTTCCATACTCAGCACCTTCAAGGCTACTGTTTTGTATGAAGTCTTTCAAGCATTAATAGAAGGTTCCTTTCTTTGAAACAAAAAAAAAAGCATCTACTCTAGGAACATGCGTAGGTAGCAAAGGCTAATGAGAGAGTGGACTGTGAAGAAGCTGAAAGGACAACAGCTCTGATACCATGTTGTGTCTCGCGGAGCGTGCCACATGGCAAGAGGACATTGAGTACGGGGGGATCCCTCTCCCTCGCCCCATAGCCATGTCAAGCCTTCTCTCCCCCCCATAAAGGCCAACAGGATGAGAGAGAGGGGACTACATCCTTGAATATATGCAAGGGATCCAATCCTTTCCATATTGCTTATGGGATTGGACTCCCACAATTCCACGTGTCAGCCAGCGCCACAAAGCCCCAATATCTTCATATTAATCAAGCCACATAAGGAGGTGCCAAGGGTGATTGGCCCATATCCAACACCCCACAGGGCCAAGCACCATGAAAGATGGGGTTGACCAAACCAAAGGCCAACCACCAAACCAAGTGTGACGCAACAAACTGCATGGGGGGTACGTGCAATCAAAGCTGTTCCCAAAGTGCCTTCAAAGTCATGTCAACACTAAAGACGCTAGCTACGCCGGTGCAAGCAACAATCGCCGCTAAAAGTCTACCACATCTTGAGACAAAGGAAAGATAGCGCCATGCGTCAGTCACACAACAGCCGCCAAAGTGCACCGTCCCGTGTCCAAGCTTTGATACCACT
Organism: Dipteris shenzhenensis; assembly: GCF_047967505.1. Classification (NCBI taxonomy): domain Eukaryota; kingdom Viridiplantae; phylum Streptophyta; class Polypodiopsida; order Gleicheniales; family Dipteridaceae; genus Dipteris; species Dipteris shenzhenensis. The sequence goes on from NC_141612.1 coordinate 30,821,462, forward strand.
AAAGGAAAAAGTTGTGCAAGATGAACCCTAACTACGCACCGAATGCACGAGAGACTACATCTTGCTCAAGGCTATTTTCCATTATCCAAATGAATACATATAAAGACTTCTCAGATCCATGATCATCTCAACGAACCCCATAATTCTCTCCAAGAGTCACTCACCTCACAGCTTCACACCTCATTGCTTGTGTCACCTAAGATTCCAATCCCAAAGACATGTACTCATTAGTCATCCTATCATGTACTGTAGCCTCTCACATCCCGTCATCTTCTTTACGAGCTGCTCCAAAGCCTATTGCCTTGCCCTGATATTAATATCGTGATAGACATGATTATTATACGTTGGGTAATAATCATGTGAGCAAGGGGGTTTGAGTTTTGATTAGCCTTTCAGCTTTGAGATTTAACAGATTGTCATGTTTGGGTTGAAGACTCTTTCGTAAAATCCTCAATTTGTTATGTGAGGGATGTTTCTTTCAGTGATCCACCGTTTTGGGCTTTTACACCGACTTTGTTTTATGAAGCTCTTTTGATTTTGAGCATTCACTATTTTGTCAAGGGTAAAGCCATTTGGAACAATTTGCCATTTTATGTAAACCCCTATCTTCGATTTGAGGGGGATGTTGGAAAGGCAAACCTTGATAGGATGACTGATGAGTACATGTCTTTGGGATTGGAATCTTAGGTGACACAAGCTATGAGGTGTAAAGCTGTGAGGTGAGTGACTCTTGGAGAGAATCATGGGGTTATTCGTTGAGATGGGAAATAGTCTTGAGCAAGATGTAGTCTCTCATGTATTCAATGTGTAGTTAGGGTTCATCTTGCACATCTTTTTCCGTCAACGCTCACCGTGTTAGGCCTTGTTGTGACAATAAAACCAATCAATCACTCTCTCAAGAAAGTGGAACTTGAACATTGAACAAATCACATGTATCATACACCTATCTATATATATCTAATGGATCCACAAACATGCCACTTCTTAAAATGCCATTGCATTCTTAACATCATAAACCATTGAATGAGCATATGGCCTCGCCCCGCACACATGCACAACAAAAGCCCAATCGTTCAAAGCTATTGAACAAAATCTAGATGGATCCACGAATATGCCAAACTCATCCTAAGAATGTAAAACGCCATTACAATCCTATCTTCATGGACCATAGTATAAACATATGCCCACACATGCACACCACAAAACCAACCGTTCATTTATCCTAAAGTTGTTCATAGTGCATTTCTGTCAAAACTAATGCCCTCACACATGCACACCATAGTATATACCTTTGTACGACTAGAATCACACATGCACAACATAGTATACACATATGCCCTCACACATGCACACCACAAAACCTGATCACTCATTTATACCTAAAGTTGTTCATACTGCAATTCTGTCAAAACCCCAAAATGGAAGGGCAGAACTAATCATGATGAAGGCTACACAATTGTGATGACTTTTGAAGGTTTTAATCAAACACAGCTTATTCTTCAAATTAGGCCCCCTCATGGAATATGAACCTTTGGCACAAAACATTTAGGTTGCATTTTGGCACAGAACCGAATTCTCTTACTATGAGGGCTTGGGGGTATGTACTCCCTGGACACATTCAAAAGTTCAGGGCGCTTTCGCTTTACAGCTTTATATCTCTTGACAATCTCACAAACAACATGTGATGCTTGCCGTTTGAATTGTAAATCCACCTTGAGATCTTGAAGTAGAATTCTCTCGCCTACTTTTAACTTGCTAACATCAACTTCAAAAAAGGAAGGTACCTTATCAGGAAAACAATAACAGCTCACACCTTTCTTCAACACCTTCAAAATGCCCCCTGTACAGCAACAAAAAAAGGAATAGAAAGATGTGAGCCACCGTGAAGGCTTTAACAAACAAAGCCAGTTGCAGCTGTATGGTCAACGAAAGGATCAGGCATTCTGAATATCAGACATCCATCAGCTAAGAGGTCGCCTCATTCAACAGAGACATAATACCTTCTATTAGACCGGGACATACTGTGCGGCCTCTAAACTTTAAAGGAATATACATCTTTAGCTTCACATCACGCCGGACTCTCACGAAGGCCAAATTGAATATCTCACGTCTTCCGTTCAAAAGATAGAGCTGCAAAACCCCAGCAAGCACCAGAATCCCACTCTCAGACCTGCCGATGTAGAGAGAACCTGTACCCAAAGTGGAACACCAGAAATCATGCTACCAAAAGTAAATTAACTTCAAATTTTGATTATTGAGCAGCCTGCCTCTTGACAAATAGCCATTTTAAGTTGTTGCAAAGATGCTAGACAAAGGCAATCCTATACAAGGAACTGAGGATTAAGCTGAGGGACCAAAGCTGGCATCCACCAACCCATGAAAATGTGAAAAAGAACCATAACAAAAACTACGTTGGTCTTGTAAGAAGCATTAGAAGCAAAACCTCTCCTCAAGAATCACTGTATATGGTTCATGAGAACAAGGCCTCTTGATAACTTGATGGCATGGCCTTCTTTGTACTTCCTTTGTATTTTGTGCAGAGCATGGAACTCTGCTATATCTGACCAACATAGCATCATGTAAGTAGCAGTCTACCCCATAGTACTAGTAGCCAAATTATTTACAAGTATGATCAGCAACTGGTTTCCAATATCCTATTGTGGGCATAGATCAACACACTAAGAGTGAGCTTTTTCCTTTTCTACAGATCGAATTGCTGGAAGTCAGGAGCAGAAATCTGATTATACATGTAAAAAGAGTCAACTCATCAGTAACCGATGTTTCTGCAGCCAATAGCACTGGACATCTTGGAGGAAATCTACGAATGTTTTTTGGAGGGTACTCTTATGGTGTCAGTATGCCCTTATAAGGAGACAACCACTTACTGTCTGTTCCTCATGCATTGGACGGACTCTCATAAAGTCATTTGAATAGACAGCTCTTTCCATCTGCAAACGGCTTTCTCATCACATTCTAAATTTAGGTACAAAATGCACTTGAAACCCCACAGACATGCATATGCAAAGTTCTTGAACACTATTCAACACTTCGTTAAGGTATGGCCAAAAGAACAATTGAAATTCTGTAATCATGAAACTTCAAGACCGTGACCTGACCTGCAGACCCAAAGCTTCCTGTTGGGATTTTAGGGGTCACCTCTCCACCTGTGAGCTGAGGAGGACATGGGGGAAGTAGACCCGCAAACGAGGACATGAGACAGGTAAACCCGCAGCAAAAGAGGGGTCAGAGTGATGCGACGCAGGCAGGGAAAAAGGCTGCCACAGGGGAAGATTTAGAGAGAAGGGGGAGCTGCCACATGAACAGCATGCAGGCTGTCATTTGGGCGGAAAGAACAGGGCATGTGGCGGCATGCAAGGACTTCCTAGGAGCAGCATAGGGATCTGGAAGAGGGCTGAGCTGCAGGCAGCAGCAGGCTCTGCAAGGGCACCACATAGGGCAGCCAGGGCCAAAACATAGGCCCTGCACGTGGATGCAGAAGAGACTCCCAGTCGACAACAGTTTGCAACCATCAGAGCCTGCCACGTGGAAGGCTGGTCAGCTGTTGAGGTTGGTATCACAGACTGGGCCGGCCCAGTCTGCGGATCTGCTCGAAAGACTGATCGGCCAGTTGGCAGATCTGGTAGCCAGACCTGGATGGCATTGTGCCTAATTGTTGGGGATCCAAGTATTCTTTGGTGCCTCAGATTGAGGCTGCAGTTCCAGCAGCAGGGAGGTCCAGGGATCCACTGAGAGCCTCACTTTGGCTGCAGCACGGAGGCCAGGAGTCAGGTTCACCTCGCGCTTCACGCGTGGGCTGCATCCAGAGCAGCAAGGAGGTCCAGGAACGGAACAGTACAGTGCCTCACCTTTGGCTGTCCATTAGAGCAGCAAAGACGCCTGTAGGAGGGCATCTACTCAGCCCACTGAAGATCCATAGGAGCATGCAGGCTGACAGAGTTTTGGAGGCACCAGGAGGTAGGAGAGCAGCTAGGCAGCACCATATCTGCCAGATGGCAGCACACTGAGCACACCTTTGTATGATGTTTCGTCCATCTATTGGAGCAATCTGTTTTACTGTTTCTACTTTACTGTGCATGGTTCAATAACTGTCTGCATCTATCTCTATCTACATACTTGTGTGCGGAATGAGATTTGAATAAAAGTGCCGCGGGATTGTTGGCTACAGCAAGCAACCTGTGTCTCTTTGTTGAGACAGAGGTGTGTGGAGTTTTGCTAACTTTCACAGCCACCCTGTGCAGCTTTCGCTCCTGCTCAAGACCCCCACTTCTCTGCCTCAAAGTGCATGCTTGGCATGTCAGCCAGACATGGAGACTCCAGAGGGTGGAGACTCCAGAGGCAATTTTAAAGAAGCTGCATCAACAGTCATTCAGTACACCTCAGAATCATCTAGCTTGCACAACCGTATGCAAATCGGAAAAGAAGCTGCAAGAATCGCCATTCACAGGCAGCACATTGTTTTCTTGACTGAGGCTTCTACTAACACAGCCCAAGTTGGTTTGTTGGTGCAAGAAAAAACAGTCAAGTTAACACCTAACCTCCTCAGTTTCTCACCATTGCAGGATTTGTGTGCAACCCGTGTTTCTCCCAGTCAATACTACACATTGTACTGGGCATGAAGCAACTCTGAATAACTCATTACCCTCCCCTCCCCCAGGAACTGGCCTCCTCTACCTACACACTGTTTTGCATACTCTGCTTCCATGTTTTCTCCCTCAGCAACTTCGTTATCTGCAAAGCACTTTAGTCCTTTGCTGTTCCTAACAAAGAACATAAACCTGATCAAGGATGTGCATCACTAACAATTTCATTAGCAGCCAGTTAGTACTGGTCACATATGGCATGATACACTTTGCAAAACAAGCTGCGCTAACATTCATTTAAGGAGCAGCACCTTATTTTCTTCAGTTGGATGTACTGAAAAAGTTCTGTGCTATGACAAATGACCATTGTACACAATGCTAGCCATTTTATTGGCCATTTGGTGTAGGGAAAGACACTAAAGCTATTACAGACCCTCCCACAATTGTGCCTAGCACAACCCTCACAACTTCCTTATACCCCACCTTCACTCTGTCAGCACCTCAATGCATTGCATGGGACTGGGTGACTAAAGTTAATGCGTACTCCCCTTGTGCACGGGGAGCCCTATTGTGATAGTCCTGCTAGAATTGAAAGAGCGCATCTAATAAGGTGTGACCACTGGTGTGATCACATATACCTAGATGAATTCAGGAACATTCCCAAACTCATCCTCTAAAAACACAACATAGTGCAGTTTCAATCTCATGATAGTCACTCATAAGGTTGAAAACCATAAACTCCATCACGCATAGCAAGGACTAGCTACTATGACATCCCCACTGACATCATCAGTGCCCAACAGTGGGTGTAGACCATAGTATAAAAATATGCTCTCACACATACAAATCCACACACCCACACATACTTGAGCATCCATTTATACAAAGTCTTCATACTCCGTTACTGTCAGCACTCCGGAGGTGAAGGGTGGACTCAGCCAGGAGAAGCACAAGGTGAAATTTGCATGTCCGCTAATACGGCAGAAGCATATACCTAGATGAATCCAGGAACATTCCCAAACTCATCCTCTAAAAACACAACATAGTGCAGTTTCAATCTCATGAACACATCCCATCTTCCAACCCTTCTAATGAGAGGATGCTCCTTACTATTGGAGTTTTGAACGTGCTTGGAAGTCCGCATTGGCAGGTATGAACTGCTTACGGAGCACGTGTTCAAAACGTTCCCAGGTTAACACACTTTTGCCGTCCTTTAAGCGTCTTTGTCACCATAGAAAAGCTGTATCCTTGAGGAGGGAGGCTGCCAAGGCGATCTTTTTGCCTTCAGTGAGGTCAACAGTATCAAATTACATGCGCAATTTTGCGAGCCATTGGTCAACTGTTCGGCGATTGCGTTGACCAGTGTAGGCTTCCGGAAGTTTGATGTCAAGTCTTTTAGTTTTGGAAGCTTGGAGTAAACAGTAGAGGGCACGGAGTTCACTGTTTTCTACCTTTGGTGGGAATGAATCCGCATAGTCGTCTGGTTGCGTCACGTCATCCTCTGTATGTGTGGTACTGCGAGACTCTTGGAGTTGTTGGACTTTCTGGACCAAGTCGGAGATGCTGTCCTGAAGCTGGGAAATTTGAAGTTGCAGTAGTGTTTCGCCTTGTATGTTGACCTCAGGGGTCTTTTTTGGACTTGAGTCTTTGATCTCTGGAGAGGCTGCACGCGAGCGTTGCGACATATCTGAGGTCCCAGTGAGAAAAGCACGAACCTGCGCTCTAGTTTGTACCATTCCTGGAAGAAGATTCGGGCTGCTCCCTGAGGTTGCTCATGTTGGAGGGGGCAGGCGAGGCAGGATAAAACCACCCGTGGAAATCTGGTAAAGGAGGTCCTGTCTGAGGTAACACTGGTGATGCCGAAATGGGTGTTACTGCTCGTGAGAGTACAGGAGTAGGTTGCAGAGTCCACGGATCTGAGAAGGGATAGGGAGCTGCTGTCAGAAGTGGAGGATATCCAAGAGAAGGAGTGCCTTCAGAGTGTAAATACTGTCTTGGGGAAGGTACAACCTGTATAGGAGGATATCTGGGAGCTGAAGGAGGTGGAGAGTACCCTGGAGATGCTGAAGGTGAGGGGTAAAATTCTCTTGAAAGATGGACAGTAAACTCTTGCGGAATATTGGGTTTTGGGTATCTTCGTGTCTCGTGGAACATAACCTGGACTGTGCTGAGGAAGTAATGTAACTGAGGTGCCTCACGCAGAAGGTATAGGTTGTGGTCCAAATCACTAGGAGGGCACGTGACACAGAAGACCCACGATGCCAAAGCTCTGAAATGGGCTGGTTGTGCAATCTCAACACGATATTGTGTGGTAGATGATGCTCGAGGTGTCCTTGAAAGGCCGGGTGAATTACCAGGGGTTTCCATGCTTTAAGGGAGCGTCTTTCATTTGCTGTAATTGGATAATGACAAGAGAATCCTTAAAAGTAGAATGGAAAGAATCCACCTGGCATTGATGTAATCTGCCAATTTGTTGCGTAGAAAAGGCCTGCAGATTTCTGTCCGGAGGTCCTTGTTGCAGTGGGTTGCAAGGAGCAGATCTGGGCCTGGCTGGTCCGGATTGGAAAACAGGAACAGGGCGCATTTAACAGGCTGTGTTCATCGCGATAGGAGGGCTGAACCGCTGCTGAACTGGTAGATAAGGTGGCGAAACAAGGGGGGAGGGCAGGCTGTCAATGGCGAAACAGGCTGCAGGCTGGATCGCGATAAAAGGCGTCAAAGGCTGCAGGCTGGATCACGATGGAGGCTGGCGAAACCAGGCTGCAACTTCCAAGGCTGATTTGCGGCAGATATGGCAGGCTGACGCTGATCTAGCGCTGCAGGCTGGCAGGGAACCAGGGCCGAAAACTGGCGAGGCTAGGGGCTGCATATGGCGAGGGGAGTAGGGCAGCGAAATGTCGAGGGCAGGGGCTGCGCAGGCAGGCCAACATGTTTGACGAAAATCTGTACGGGCGTTGAAATGGATCGTCCCTTTTGTCTTTTCGTTTGTGCTGCCTACGTTGGGTGGTTGCCCAAAAAATTTAAAGGGTGGGTTTATTTGACCCTTGGGTAATCTAGGGTAGACCTAAGGTTTGGGGCTGGGTTTTCCTTTTTAACCCCTCTAGGTACCCTTTTATATAAGGTGCTTGGTTCCAAAAGGTGTGCCTATTCGAAGGGGTGTGACCCTTGGAATAGGTGCACCTTTTCATGAAGGGGTGTGTCCCTGTTTGTAAAAGGGGTGTCCCCACATGAATAGGTGTGTCCTTTTTGCCATGATGGGGTGTGTCCCTTGGGTGAGGAGTCAAGACTCTTCATCAAAAGGTGTGTCTGATGGTGGAAAAGGTGCGCCCCTTGGTTTTGGGACAGCCCAAGCACATGAAAAGACACGATTTTTGTCGTGTCCATTCACATCAACTCGTGATGTGTGGGAGATGGAGAGGCCATTGATGACTTTAGGTAGGGTTGGCGCTAAAAATTTTTGCGCTCATTCTCTCCATCTCTTCCATGCACACTGTGCACGGATATCCTTCTAGCGGAAAGAGATGTATCAGATAGGCGCTAGAAGGTGGGGGGCATTTCCTACAGGCAGGAGCGAAATTTGCTCTGATACCACTGTAAGAAATCCTAGATTTACTATATTTAGAAATGTGCTAAGGAACAGAAAGGAGACTGAAATAGCAGAGAACAAGGAATAATTGTATTGCTTGAGTGTCTGTAGTGTGTCATCCATACAATTGGGCCTCTCTTATATAGAGAGTGAAGAGTCACACATGAAAAGGTGTGTACTCCAAAGTGTATGTGCATGAAGAGGTGTGTACTTCTTGTGAAGGGTGTGACCCATGATGAGAGGGTAGATTACAATAGGAATGTCTCTTTAATAGAATGTCTCTTGTGAAGGGTTGTGCCTCATAGGAAGTGTCCCGTCGAAAGGGCATACCCTTCCACAAGTGTCCATTCATCAAACCATCCATAAGTCTAGATATAGAGAAAGGATTACGTCACTCTTGTAAAGGGTTGTGCCTCATGGAAAGTGTCCCGTGGAAAGGGCATACCCTTCCACAAGTGTCCATTCATCAAACCATCCATAAGTCTAGATATAGAGAAAGGAATACGTCACAGACCGTGACATTAGACATATCTTAGGTGCTCTCTTCGAGTATTACTGCTCCTATGAGTGGAGCAAACAGGCTCCCTATCTTCCTACATCTCTCAGTTCACCACATTGGTGTTGGAGATTGATGGTTTAACTGAGGATGATCGCCTTCATGCTTTCATCTCACACCTAAATCCCTCGTTACGCATTGATGTCCTTAAAGCAAACATCACCACCACAGCTGACGCTATTGCTTACGCAGAGCGCATTACAAATTTCCAAAACACAGGGAAGCAGAGTGCTAATCGCACACAGAACTCTACTATGGCCAAAGGTGCTCGCCCTCAAGGTAACCTCAGGTTTCGAAAAAACTCGGGTCATCAAGGTCAACGATAGTCTCAAGATCCCCAGAAGTCTCAGAAATCGTATGCTGGATTCCAACAGAAGCACTCCTCCAAGGATCGCGCCTCTTCTTCTTCACAAAGTCATCACCGTCATCCCCAAAATAAAGGTGCGGCCACTGACAAGAAGAACAACTCCAACACAAAAGGACTTTGTACCATCTGCACAGGCGACCATAGATGGTTCAATTGTCCCAAGCAACAAAAGCAAAATTCCAATATGGAAACTAGCACTTCCCAAACAGAAGATGCTACCCCAGCACAAGACAAGAAAGGCAAAGCTGTTCGAATGGCAAATACCATCCACCTGAGCCTTGCCAACAACCCCGAACCTTCCCTGGCCACTCAAGTACTTTGTGTTCAAGGAACGATTCGTGGAACAACAGTCACTAACCTCTGGACAGTGGCTGCTCTCATAACTTTGTTAGAAAAGACCCAACAGAGAGTACACGCAGCGGAAATAATGCCCAGGAGCTCACACAGTGTGCGGTATGGGTGTGGAATCACAAACTTCTTTACTTATGTGCATTCAATAGGTGTGCAGACTCATCACTAGACAATGAACCAAACTAGATAGAGAAACCACCAAATAATATATTTCCGTCCACAACTATGGACACAATACAAGAGTGACAGATCCAGAGTCCCACCAATGGTGTGGTCCTCTGATCTTACCACAAAGTCCTTCTCCTATCTGCTGGCTATCTCTAGACTAGAGTCCGCGTGCTCCACCTCGAGCGTAAGTAAACTTTCCGTCTAGGATGATCCTCTCCACCTTGCTGTCTGGAAACCAGTCTAGGTGGGCAGCTTCCTGGCTAAGTCTGCAGCCCTGCTAGCACCTCTCTATCCTTCTGAATGTAGGTCCAGAGGGTGGCTACCTGCTGCTCCTTTCTGCTCTGGATCTGCTGCTACAAGTGATGTAGAAATGAGGCCTGAATGGCCTCCTTATATAGGCCTCAAGGCCTGCACCAAAAAACCGACCAGTCTGTAAAAACCGACTCAGTCTGTAAAAACCACCCTTAAAGGGCTCACAAGTCAGGCCTTTTATGGCCCAAACTTCCAGGGCTTTTGGCCCTCCATTCAAGGCAAATATGCAGCCTATAAAAGGCCTGCCACCTGCCCACTGACAGTCACATTCCTTGCTGCAGATCTGAGCCTAAACTCCCTGCCATGTCTGCGCCTCTGCAAACAGTGCGCCTCCATGTCCTAGATCCTCCACAATCTGTCCCAGACTGTCTTGCTTCTACTCCGTACTTTCCTGGCCCTGTGTCCTGCCCTTAACAGTCCTAGATGTGCTGCCCTCATGCCAACCATGATGCTGTCTATGTGGCAGGCCCTTTCTCTCATTTCCTGTTGGGTACTGCCCTAGGTCTCCCTCCCCCATGCTCTCCTCATATGGGGGCTTACAGATGGGGAGGTGACCTTTCCAACACCCCCTCTCACCGACACATCTCAGCCCAATGCCAACACGTCGATGAAGATGCTCCAGTAACTCCCTGGTCGTAGTCCTCTGGAACCTTTCGGTGTCGTAATCTTTTCCTGGCTTTTCATCCAGTGGCTCCTGCTCCACCAGGTCCGGTTTTGCTTCCGCACACCATCCTGGTACACAGGTCCATCTCTGGTAGCACCTCCTGGTACCACCTCCTTCAGTCGCATTCCCGCCTCTGAACTTGAGCAACCCAGCCATCACAATCTTCCAGTCGTCCCCCTCATAATGAGTGAACAACCTGGAGTCTTCCAGGCACCATGCTCTGAGGGTCTGTTTCAACCCGTCCTTCCTTTGGCAAGGTCTGCAACCAATGAATATTTCCAGATAACCTAAACCACGAACTCTCGCTGAGTTCTCAAGCAGGTACTCTTCTGGCTTCAGTACTCTTTGTCCACCACCTTCTAGCAATCTGCGTCCGAGATTTGAAGAAGCACCAAAACTTCCCCTTCTGCCTTCGAAGAAGGCCAATTCCTTCCAATCTCTTATCACCTGAGACAAATGAAGAGCAGAATCTCTCCACAGCATGCTATAAAGGCTCAAATGCAGAATATCAAAACATACCAGACTGTTGTACTGCCTGAATGTTCGCTCTGAAAGCAAACCCTGTACCTCAATGAGGCACCTGCCAAGATCCTATGTAATCCTGTACTGTCCCCTTCTGAAGTCCAGCATCCATCTGACCATGAGACCCCAGGGCTTTCCATGGAATCCACCCTCGTGTCAGTGTCAACAGCTACACACCTGGAAGGTACCAAGCACTCCATACTGTCCTTCACCTTCACAAAGGCATCTGACTCCTCGTCGACCCAACTCTCTATGTCAGACATCCTTACTGTGATTTCGGGATCAACATACCTGACCTCGGTAACACTCGATGATGTCACCAGGAACAATTCTTCGATTACCACATTAGCTTTGGCCTTTGCCTCTGAATCTGGGTCAGACTCCTGTTTGTTTTTCAGATCCGCCTTTTTCTTTCTGCAGTCCTTTGCAAAATGTCTGGGCGTATCACAATAGAAACACTTCTTCTTGTGCTTCCTCTTCGAAGTCCCCTCGTCATCAGAGTCATCTTTATTGGACTTGCCACTGTTAGGCTTGCCCTTTCCCTTACCTACGGAATCCTTCACCAGCATCGCCTTGTCATCTTTGTCCCCGTTGTAGAGCTTCTCCCGAGCTTCCTCCTGTAGCAGTAATGGACACAACTCCTCAAATGTCAGAGGTTTGGTCCTCTGTCCTGCTGTCACAGCCATAACAAAGCTCTTGAAACTCCGAGACAATCTCCTCAGTACCATCAAGGCCACATGGCATGAGTCTGTCTTCTGACCAATTGCTGCCAACTGATCCCGCACCACCTTGACCTTTGTCAGATGGCTATGTACCGTATCGCCTTCTTCCATATCAAGATTGTAGAGTTGATGCTGAAGAAGCACGATCTGGGAGGTATTATCTGTCTCGTACAGATCCTTCAGGGTGGCCCACGCCTCTACTGACGTCTCGGCCAGCTGGATATGCGGAAGAACAAAGTCCGCCGTAGTCCCTATGATTATTGCCAGGGCATGGGCATCTCTTTCTTCCCAAGCTTCAAGCTCCTCTGTAAACAACTTTATCTCTCTAGCCTGATTTTCTGTTTCTACATTAGCTCAGCTCACGGGCGATGGCATTATTGTTATTCCACCCAGCCAAACTCTCGTGGATAGCAGATCGTCAAATCTATTCGTTGTTTCTTTCATACTTATCCATGAGACCCTCATTTCCCTAGATAGTTCTCCTTGCCAAATGTCATCATTATAGCCTCTCCACTTGGTGCACCTTTTTTTTTACCCCTCTCTTGGGACACATTAAAAACTACTTGCCCCTTGGCATTATTGCACATTTAGGTGCACCTAGGCCTTAGCACTCAGAACTACCTAGTCAATGCCATTCCACCCTCACCTAGGACCTTGGCAGTTACTTCTCTTGACCATTTCAATTACGCACATTAACTATTACAAAAGTTGGTCATCTAAGAGAAAATGCCCACCGATCTATCCGAGGTCATGCTATCTCGGCTAGAGCATAACATTCCTTCCCTCTTCAAGCATCAGCGTCCTCGATGATGAAATCTGGGAACGCTCTCCGTAACTGGTATACGGATTCCCAGGTAGCTTCCGATAGAGGCTGACCATGCCATGCAACCAACACCGTGGGTATCTTCCGATTTCGTATTTGCATTGTTCCTCGGTCCAGGATTCTTGTTGGCTTGCGCCTTGCAATATCCTCTATCTCCTGAAACAAAACCACACCTTCGATTAGTAAGTCACATGTATGCAAAAATTTCTTTAAGCGCGAAACATGAAAAACCGGATCCACCTTACACCCCTGTGGCAATTCTAATTTATAGGCTACACTGCCTATTCTTTTTAGAATTAACCACGGCCCACAATATCGAGGTGATAACTTAGCACACTCTCCTGAAGTCAACGACTTCGAGTGTGAAGGAACTCTGAGAAAAACTTTTTCTCCTTCTTTAAATACTCTTATAGACCGATTTTCATCCGCATATACCTTGGCCCTATCCATAGCCTGGCGGATATTAGCTCTCGCAAGTGCTAGCATCTCCCGCATCTGAACTACAAAGTTCGCGGCACTAGGCACTTTCTGAGGTACTCCAACTATAATTGGATTGGCTGGTCTATAACCATAGTTCAGCTCAAACGGACTGAACCCGGTAGAGGAATGTTTCCTATCATTGTAGGCAAATTCCAACAATGGCAACCACTTGTCCCACGTATGTTGCCTCAATGACACATATGCCCTCAGCATATCCTCTAAAGTCTGGTTGACTCTCTCCGTCTGACCATCCGTCTCCGGATGATCCCCACTACTCATTCCCAACTCAGTCCTTAGTGTCTCAAATACCGCTGTCCAAAAATGACCGGTAAATCTGACATCTCTGTCTGACACTATGGATCTAGGCAATCCATGTAGACGAAATATATGTCTAATGAATAAATCCGCCACTTGCGGGGCACTAACAGACTCTCTAGTCGGAATGAAGTGAGCCATCTTGGTTAGACGATCAACCACCACAAGGATAGAATTATATCCTCCTTGTGTCGTAGGCAGTCCTACAATAAAGTCCATGGAAATGCTCTCCCACTTACTTAGTGGTACTTCCAAGGGCTGTAAAAGTCCGGGTGGCTTCACCCGCTCGGCCTTACTTACCTGACACGAGAAACACCGTGTCACATATTCATGAATATGCTTTTTCATCTTTGGCCGAAAGAAATCTCGCTTCACGGGATCATATGTCTTCTCGACTCCTGGATGTCCCGCACACAGGCTATCATGGCACTGTCGAATGATTCTCTGCCTGAGATCATTCTGACCAGGTACTACAACCTTGCCATTTCTAACTAGCATACCATCCCTTATGGTATATCTTGCATAAGTTTGGCCTTTTCTGGATGCCAGGTCATCCTTTTCATTTTTCCCGGGTTTTAACACATGAGCTTTAGGCCACAAGCTCTGGACAAACTCGTCCACTCTTTGAGTTTCCCTTATCTCGGTCATTAGAGCACTCTCTAATACCGTGAAACTCAGGTTGTGCATAATGCGAGACAACGCATCAGCCACCTTATTATCTTTTCCTCTTCGGTACCGAATCGTTAGATTAAACTCCTGCATGAGCTCAGCCCACCTAGCTTGGCGGCCCCTCAAGTCAGGCTGTTTACAAAAATGTTTCAGAGTATCATGATCCACATCCACATAAAACTCTGAACCATACAAATATGTTTTCAAAGCATGGATAACAGCATACAACTCCAATTCATGAGTTGGCCAATTCCTTTGAGAGGGAGAAAGCTTCTTGCTTTCAAAGGCTACTGGCCTTCCCTCTTGAAGGAGGACTGCTCCTACCGCAATGCCACTTGCATCGGTTTCTAGGAACAACGGTTTCTGGGGATCAACTATTTTTAACACCGGTCCTGAGACCACAGCTTGTTTTATGGTGTTAAAACTTTCTTGTTGATTCTGTCCCCAAATAAAAGGTACTTTATCTGAGGTCAGATCAGTCAATGGCAATACTATTCCGGAATATCCTTTGATATGCCTTCTATAAAACTGGACAAATCCCAAGAATGATCGCAATAATGCGGTCAGACTCTGAGGGATTGGCCAAGTTAGTATCGCAGCCACATTCTTCGGATCCATTTCTACCCCTGTAGAGTAATTATGAACCCTAAATATTCAAGCCTAACCATACATAGTATAGTTTTCTTCTTATTCACATAAAGACTGGCTTTCCTCAAAGTACTAAACACTATCCTTAAGTGTTCACGATGCTCAGTAACACTTTTACTGAATATCAAGATATCGTCAATAAAATGTACTACGAACTTTCCGATATACGGACGTAGTAAATTGTTCATAAGCATGACGAAGGTCACTGGAGCATTGGTAAGTCTGAAAGGCATTACCAAAAACTCATAATGACCAAACCTGCTTCTAAAAGCGGTTTTATGCACATCCTCGGCTCTAATCCGGATTTGATGGTAGCCGCACTTAAGATCTATCTTGCTGAAAATCATGGCTCCATGTAATGCATCTAGCAAATCATCAATCCGAGCCATCCGATACCTGTGCCTAACAGTGATATTATTCAGTGCTCTGTAATCTATACAGAGGCGAAACGTATCATCCTTTTTCCTCTTTAATATCACTGGCGAAGCAAAAGGTGAGAAACTTGGTTGAATTTGCCCCAACTTGAGGTATTCTTCCAGTTGTCTACGTACCTCCGCCTCTTCGGTAAAACTCATTCTATAGGGAGGTCTATTTACAGGTTCTGCCCCCAGGATCAGTTCAATCTTATGTTGAACTTTCCGCTCTGGAGGTAACCCATAAGATAGTTCATCCCTAAAACATTCAGAGAACTCCTCTGTTATAAGATTAGCCAGCTTGGCCATCTCACCACTTTGCGTAACATCAGTGCTAGCCGAAGAATCATCAACCGGCTCTACCGATGCTGTGCAGAGGAATAAAAACTCTACTTGAGCCTTTCTGATTTCCATCACGGAAACCAACGGTCCCTGAGGTATATCTTTTTCACCTCGCAAGACATAAAGCACATCATTCATCTTGAATTGATTCAAACCCCATACCCGGTTTATGATAAGGAGTTTCTTGCCGTTGTACATGCTTATCGCTCTTGGAAACATTATCTCATGGGAGCCGACTCGGTGGTCAAGACAGACCATCACTCTTTAAAGTATATCTTTAACTCAGCCAGTCATGAACGCTCGACAAGCACGCTGGGTTGAGTTTCTGGCCAACTTTCACATGACCATTGAGTACATTCCAGGACTACGCAATGTAGTTGCAGATGCTCTCAGCAAGTTAACTCTAGCATCAGCTATGGTAATCTCTACATTATCTGTGGATGTTTCGAATTCATTCAAAGGGAAGTATTTCGATGATAAAGACTTCGGCATAGCAGTACAAGTTCTTTCAAAAGATCAACCTTCGACTTCCGAACAAAAGATTTTCTCATCCTATTCTTATACGGACATCCTTCTGTATTATCAAGATCGCGTCTGTGTACCACATGACAAGGATGTTCGACGTCTTTTGTTAAAAGAGCATCATGTAGTTCCTTATGCTGCCCATCCAGGCATCAACAAGACTTATAGGTTACTCGGTGCAACATACTACTAGCCTCAGATGAAAAGCGACGTCATCAAAATGGTTACATCTTGCTTATCTTGTCAACAAATGAAAGCAAGCCGACGACTTCCAGCAGGACTTCTTCAGCCTCTTCCAGTTCCAACTGAAAGGTGGGAAAGTATTTCCATGGATTTCATTACAACACTACCACGATCCTCTCGAGGTAATACTCAGATTATGGTAATTGTTAATTGCTTGTCCAAAATGGCACACTTTGTTGCTTGCAAAAGTAGTGCACAGGCTCCGGGCGGACATAGCCAAACTCTTCATACAACACATCTTCCGACACCATGGATTGCCCAAGAATATCATATCCGACAGAGATCCTAAGTTTACCAATCACTTTTGGATTTCACTGTTCGAATCTTTGGGTACAACTCTACTGTTCAGTTCAGCCTACCACCCAGAATCAGATGGCCAAACTGAAAGAGTCAACCAAGTTCTGGAAGAAATGCTTCGACATTATATTCAGTCACGCCTAGCAGCTTGGGAAGAGTATCTACCACTCCTTGAGTTTGCTTATAATAACTCTTTCCATAGTGCCATCAGCATGACTCCATTCCAAGCAGCTTATGGACACACTCCAGATCGTACCAACAAATTTTGTACTTCAACATCGAGTGGCCCTAGCTGATCAACTCGTTCAAGAAATGCAAGACATTCTACTCCAAGTCAGGGATCATATGCGAAAAGCGCAAGAGCGGTATCAACGGTCTGCCAACAAACATAGACGTCACCTGGAATTTGACACTGGTGACATGGTGCTATTATTTGTAGCCCCACATCGCTATAAGACGGTTAAGTCTGTGTTTCCTAAGTTGCGACCAAGATACTATGGACCTTTCCGGATCATCTAGAAAAATTCACCTTTAAGTTACAAATTGGAATTTCCACCATCATGGGGTAAAATCCATCCGACATTTCATATTTCTTGGCTAAAGACGTACATTCCAGGCGATGAAGCAATTCCTCCTGCTGATGATTATGTCCCAGAAATCGAAGACGATTATGTTCTCCTTATTCCTGAGCGTATTTTGGACCATCGACAGCGAGAGAGTCGACATTGACTTATCACAGAATTCCTTGTTCTTTGGCGAGATCTGGACGACTCCAACGCTACTTGGCAATCTGATGAAGACTTACAACAGTACCCTGACATTTTACAGCAATATTTTCAAAATTTACCGTGATATTTTCTACATCAGTTCATTATCTCCACCAAGGTCTTCTTTTGAGTGGGAGGGGATGTCACGATCTGTAACGTATTCCTTTCTCTATATCTAGACTTATGGATGGTTTGATGAATGGACACTTGTGGAGGGCTATGCCCCTTCGACGGGACACTTCCTATGAGGCACAACCCTTCACAAGAGTGACGTATTCCTTTCTCTATATCTAGACTTATGGATGGTTTGATGAATGGACACTTGTGGAAGGGTATGCCCTTTCGACGGGACACTTCCTATGAGGCACAACCCTTCACAAGAGACATTCTATTGAAGAGACATTCTATTGAAGAGACATTCCTATTGTAATGTACCCTCTCATCAAGGGTCACACCCTTCACACGGGGTACACACCTCTTCATGCACATACACTTTGGAGTACACACCTTTTCATGTGTGACTCTTCACTCTCTATATAAGAGAGGCCCAATTGTATGGATGACACACTACAGCTACACTACAGACACTCAAGCAATACAATTATTCCTTGTTCTCTGCTATTTCAGTCTTCTTTTTGTTCCTTAGCACATTTCTAAATATAGTAAGTCTAGGATTTCTTACACTACGCACATAGTTAGTCAGCCTAGAGTAGGTAATGAATTAGGATAGGCAAAGAAATACCTGATGTCGAGGTCATGGGGGCGCAGCTTGAATGCTGTACGAGGATCTGTCAAGAGTCAGTTTCTCAACAAATCGAGTGGAAATCAGGAATTTGAGGCGAACCATTGGATCTGGTTAAGAAATGCAGATTTCTTATTCCTTGTTATCGTTACAGTCTCCATCCCCTAGGTCACTAATGATATCAGATTACTAGGATTTATTACAAACAGGGCTGTCTATATAAACAAGACACACCCCCTCACCCAAAAGGCCTGTGCTTTCACAAAGGGATACACATACACGCCTTTGTGAAAGAAGATGTTGCACCCAAGGCCATCCACAAAGGAAACGTCCCTTCGCGTGAAAGGTTGATACCTCTTTATACAAAGGGACTTTCAAGGCTGCCAACAAAAGAGGAAACCCCACCACTGCCCTCTTACCAGCCCTACATTTGGGCCATACTCGCAAAGCCCTGTCCCCGTCCCCGTCCACAATACACAGCTCACCAGCCCCCATTGAAAATAATTATCCCTGGGCACATGCCACGGCGTTCAACCCCTACATGCTTATATCGTTATGCAAAAACTTTTTCTCCTTTACAGTGCCATACCTGTCCTAAATGGACATGAAGCTAGCACTCACATTTCGCCAGTTAATTCCATCCTCAGGATGTCCTATAATAGGTTATGGCATGCAGCTATACAGAACAAAAAGATGACATAAAGCTTCGCAGTTAGCAATAAACGATAATATAATTCCCACCTATTGAGCATCTTCTTCTTCAATGGCAAAAGACAAAGTTCAGCTCCATATGGCACTCTTTCATTAAAAACATCCTTTCACAACTATTGGCGACAATAGATGGGACTGCAGTTAGGCTTATACAAGAATGAACGCACACAAAATCCGTGTACCCGAACAGTAAGCAATCATGGATGCCACCGATACCCGACAGGACAACATCAATACGAACAGTATTTTGTTCACTTCACACAAATTGGGTTGAAGCCCGAAGACTATGCATAGTCCGAAAACTAAAGCTTGCAGCGGTTACCTTGCTTGGAAAGACTCTGACGTTGGTTATCAATTCCTGAGATTCAGGGTCCGAGTAGATTTCTAGATTGTAGAACCGAGACATAAAGTCTTGCTTGCCTATTTCAGTGATGATACCCCAGACGTCCTTTCGCTTTAGAGCAATAAGCTTATTATGCGTCATCCCAGTCGACAACTCATAATCAGAAATCATGCCTGGAATCAGCCCGGCGTTCCTGAGCATTGGGAGTTGCCCTCGCTGCCTGTACATAGCCCAGAGATGGGTCTCTGGGTTCGAAGAATGCTCACGAGATGGGTTGTGAGATGTACTCGACTGAGAAAAGCTTCTCGGAGATGGAAGAAAGAATCGATTCAACAATGGGTCAAGATTGCATTTCAAGAATCTGATGTGCTTGAGCATTTCAATCCGCCCACATGTGCTGGTGACCGCTACCCAAATAGCAGAGCTGCGGGCATTTGTTAAATTTACTGTGGAGTGTGTAGGAATGGCCGATTGTGAGGATTTCTTCCTTCAAAACCGGCCCTGCGAAAGGAAAGACAAAGTTGGGGATTCAAGTTACCGAGGATTTCTAGCTATGTATATATGAAAGCCATGGAGTAATACGCAAATGAGGTTAATGGATTTCAAGCTATGTAGATATGGAAGCCATGGATTTCAAGCTATGTAGATATGAAATCCATGGAGTGGTCTCTCCAATATGCAAATGAGGTCAATGAGGATATGTAGATATGAAAGCCATGGAGTGGTCTCTTCATCATGCAAATGGGTTAATGAGGATTTCAAGCTATGTAAATATGAAAGCCATGGAGTGGTCTCTCCAATATGCAAATGAGGTTCCACTTCTTGTTCGATTTGAAATGCTTGACCATTTCTTAAGTAGAAGAGCTTAGGGCATTGTTAGATTTACTATGGAGGAATGGCCGATTAATTGTTCAAAACAGACAATTTATTGTGGAGGAATGGCCGTTTGTTCAAAACAAAGGTGGCAAACCACATGGCCTATCTATATGTACATGTAAGCAATGGACTGGTCTCTCTAGTATGCATATCTATTTCCTGGCTATTGTACTCTTCATAGGTATGTTTCTTCAAATATGCTCTAGGGTGAGGGGGCCGATACTATGGAGGGCTGAGTTTTTAGTACTAATCCATGGAAGGAAGGAATTTGAAATTCAAATTCTAAGTTATTGCAGTTGTGTAGTAGTAATAGGGTGCTAACTTTTATTTTTAAACTTTTCAAAAATTTTGTGGAACATAGAAAACTATGAGAGCCAATGCTTAGGTTAGGTGAGGGCCAGTACTAAGGCACTATTTCAACCAAAAAATAATGAAAGGAGAGCTCGACACATCATCTTTTTCTATTAGGAGTATTGGGTACACCTGTCTCCCTATTGCGAGAGTTGCTGACATTTTAAAGGCACCCGCCTCTTTATTGGCCCCTTTACCCTATGTGCGACCCATACATTGTCGTAGGCTCTTGATATTGTAGGTGCAAGATGAATTCTCTCATCATATTATGCAAACTGCTAGATTGTGGGGTTTGTTGGCACATGTTTATAGTGAAGGTGCCAATAATGAATTATGAAGGTTTTTGTTTGCAACTATTATTAGATGAACGTGTTGTATTTGCGTGAGGGTGGACGATAGATGTTTAGGATTATGTATGTTTGTCCATGTTCATGTATCTCTACAGATGTGATTTCTATCCCTTGTAGAGAGTCTCTGAGTAGCATACAGCTACCAATGCTTGCAAAGTTTTCTATTGTTTTGTAAAAGTGGAGTTGATGTATTCTTTGATGGCTTGGTTCGTGTCTCTTTGAGGTAAATTATGTATGAAAGCATTAATATTTTTGTTTTCCCTATATAGTCTTTATACCTTGAGGTTGATCTTGTATTCAAAGATTGAATTATTATTTTGTGATGTCTTTTGTTCTTTTGTCTACTCTCATTTATTGTTTGCCATCTAGAAGTTGTTTGTAGTCTTTCCAATTTCACATCTTTGTCAATGATGAAGTTTTCCATAGCAAGTGCTTCAATGAGGTAAAGGTTTCTATTTGCTTCACCTGAGAGAATGATGTCTATGCTAGACCATGTCCACGAACTCCTTTTGGTGAGAATGCTACTTTTTCCATAGTAAGTCCTTGTGCTCTAGGTATTGTTCACCCGATAACTGGTTGTATTGGGAATTGTTAGCCACTCAAAATGCTAGTTTTGGATGACTGTGTTTGAACTTCTTTGTTGTTTGTCAGATTGGTGTCCAACTCTTGTGGATGCTTTCTTTATGTGCATTAATGGATTCTCTTCTAGTGTGAAGGTCAACATTTTGTTGTTGAAATAATATCCAGGCAATATGTTCTTTATTGTAAGATGACACATCTTTGAAAATTCCATCCGCCCTCTGTTCACTAGACCACCTTGTTGGTTTATGTTACCTAAGAAAAGCTCCACTAACATACCTTCTTTGATTTGCTCCTCTTCAATTTATATGTCTTTGACCTCATTCTCTGACACATCTATGCTTTCCAATTGTTTAATTTTTTGTTGTGGTTGTACCTCTCATGATTTATGGTTACATTATTAGCTACATACAATGGTGTTTTTATTAGTTCATGCAATGCCTTCATGAGGATGTAGGGACCAACATTTCGTAAATAATATGCTATTTGTATACCAATTTCTTTTGATTCCAATGATTATGGAAGCCTCATCCTTCAAAAAATATGGGAGCATACTTTGGATTTTACTTGTGTTAGCCAACACATTGATTATGCTCCCTATAACACCGTATTGCCCATTAAATGGTAGCTCTTTGATTTGAGACAAAGCAATCCTTGGAGCAAATAGGAATTCTTCTACTTCATCAAGCATGGTCCCAAGTGCAAGCATGTCATTTAGCCTTATATGATTACATGTGAAATTTTTTGGGAGATTATTATCTTATAAAAATTTTGCATTCATTGCATTATTTTCTCCCTAATGTTGAAAATTTTCTATTTACTACATTAGTTGGCAATGTCATTTTATGGATAGTGGCAAGTTCGTAGAGCTATGATTGTTCCTTAGAACCAAATGGGCCCAAAATGATTATAAAGAATGAGGAAAGAGAGTGGTATAAAGGAAATAGAGTTGGCCCTCCCTTCAAAAGGTGGCATGTATAGAAGGCCACATGGTTGACTTTAGTCTTCACTTGTTGGTTGCACACATTGGAATAGAAGCTCTCTTTTTCCTCTATGGAGATGTCCCATGTTCCCTCATATTGCCTTTTGTGAATGCCATGTTCTCTTCTCCTCTTTCTTTCTTCTTCTCCTCTTCTCCCTTCTCTACTTCCCTCTCCCCTCCCTCTTCTTCTCCTTATGAATTCATGATCGCAACAAGTCGAGAGTCACTAGAGTGACACTAGTGGATGGCATTTGCATGCATTGATCTCAACCCAGAGTAGCTTGGAGGAGTACTCCATTGGCATTCCTACAAGCTCCCCACGACACATGAGTCACTGTTGGACTACAAATTTTGGCACCATTGTTGGGAGTTCCAGGTGCACTTTTGCATTGCATTTGCTTCTCTCATCATTTGCCCATTTCCCAACTGTTTTTTAGTGTTCAAAGTTTGTAGAAAGGTTGTTTAGGTGATTGGTAAGGTGTGTGTGATAGAAAATGCAAACAAAACACTAAAAAATGATGCTACAAGTGATTTGAAAGGAGAAAACTATCACTTTTTGCAAAACACCCAATTTGTCCTTCAAAAGTTGTTCGTTCTTGTTGTTTTTTGCATTGAGTAGGTAGAATCGCACCCCCACAAACAAAAAACTCTACACAAAAACTCAAAAACATTAGAGAATCATCAAGCTCCCATCAACAAGCTACGTGGAATAGGGCACATTGCATTGAGCTTACCGTGAAACCACGTTACAATAGATCTAGCGCAATGCCACATCACATTATAATTCAACGCCACATTGTAATAACGCTAACGCGATGCCATATTGCATTATAATGCAGTGTCACATTGCATTACCTTGACAGATCTCCCACCAACTACTAGTTGGCATTTAATGCACAATTGATGACGTCAGTCACCTATCCACATCACAATAAAAAGTCAACCCACGTTGCATTAGCCTTAATAGAATCTGTGCATTAGCCTTAAGTAGTGCTCGGTGCATTATTTGTAATGCAATGTTTGGGGGTGATTATCTTAACGCGATGTCCATAGTGACACTCCTAATGTGGTTTCCGGTGCATTATTTATAATGCAACATCATTGCATTAGCTAAAATAGCCCCAAATTTTGGTAGTTGGCCAGCTGTGCATGCAGATTGCATTGAACAAGGATCTTTCACCCCTTAACCTCATGGCAAAGTGGAATCAACTTAGAATTAGGGCCTCTACTATGCTGACCAACACATGCACTTACGATTAAGAAGAGTCCTAAGAGCTGATCCTAAGCCTGAGGATAGTGCCTCAAATACCCTCTTGTCAACCTATACACCTAGCTCTACATCCTTAGGTCAAAAGCTCTACATCCTTAGGGTCAACAAGCTCAAAATTCAATTCTTATGCCTTACATGAACCACCAAAAGGTGACCTATCTACCTCAAAAGAGTCCATGAGCTTGGATGCAAACATGGGATAACCCTCCAATGTTAGGGTCTCAATGTCCCTGAACTCTAGCCTTAATGATCCCCAGTCTGCTACCCCTTCTACAGCAGCTAGAATGAAGGGGAAAATTTTCCACCATGACGGGTAGGCTTGGACTAACTGAACCAACAGACATCCTAAACCCGGAATAGGGTGCCAATAGAACCTCAGATAGGGTGCCGATAGAACCTCAAAATAGGGTGTCGGTAGAACCTTAGATATCAAACCAACCATCAGTGTTAGAAGCAATATTTATGGAGCCAAGTCCCCTATATCTACTAGCAATCAATTGCCATCATATCCATCGTTTGATGAAAGCTAGTCATATAGGGGTGAATTTATCCCCAGACTCCCCCAACGGTTTCAAATGCCGAAACATAGTAGGCAAAGGAGTAATCCAAAAGGTCCACAAATGGGAACCCCTACATTGGAAGTTCTATCATTTTGTACTTGGCCATAGGACATGGGAGGTATGCCATACCCAAAAACCACCCCTTATATGCCTATGCCCAGAGTGAGCATGTCGCTTCCCAAATGACTTCCAACCCAGCCTATTAGGCCCAACCAACCCCAAGTCACAAAGCAAATGCCCAATGGGTCAAGATCCTCAAATCCTACATGTACTTATATAGAGGCATCATTTCCACTCGAATAACTTAATAAACTTAGAATTTTACATAGTTGCAAATTTTGCATAAAACACCATAACTTAAATGAATTCACATCATAGGCATCCACAAAGGAACCAAATCAAAAGAGACAAAGGCTTCAACACCAACACCCCCCAATGGCATGAGAATGACGTCACTCTCCTTGGCTGGGATAAACCTAATTGCATTTTATATTCAATATTCCTCATCATAATTAAAATGGTAGTATTGACCTTTGGACAAAACCCGCACTCTAGTAAAACCCAACATTCCAAACCAAGACTCCAAATAAAGAATTTTTATAGTGACTCTTGATGGGCTCTTGACTTCCAAGACTAAGGCTCATATATAATAAGAGACAATAGTCCATCCAAGGAAGTAACCATTAGCAGCCTCTTATTGACTCCAAGTGAAGAGAGCTACAATTACATGTCCAATCTCGTTTCTTATACTTGAAACAAGAATAGATCAAGGCTTACCCATTAGGGTTAGTATTAAATAAAAAACTCTTGAAAAAATTAAACCTTTCTTTCCTTGATATAATCCTAGATGATTATAGAACAAAAGAATCAAGCTATAAAAGACATAGGCTCCTTGGCTAGGCATCATTACCTCCTAAAATAAGCACAACCCTCCTTGGTAGTTCATTGCGCTTGCGATGTTGGAGAGAAATTTGCCATTTGCTGCTACTCTTGGTCATTATTGCACCAAATTCCTCCAAAATAATACGTTTTTGTACTTAGCATCGCTTGAGGATGTACCATAGCTATGAATCAAGATGGCGTCAATGGAATTGCACTCAAAGTTTTGCACGTATAAGGATGTGAAAAAGTTAGTGCCTCCTTGTGTACTTACCAAACTAGAAGTGGTACCCAAGATAGATATGATATATAAGAACTCGTACTATTGCACCATCAATTTACATAATAGATATCAATATGTTTGAAGGATTCATTATGAGGCTCAAAGGAGATGATTGTTTCACATGCATGCTTCCATGGGATGCCCATATCAGGACTTTGGTACTCATTATGTATTCTATGTGGTTCTTGAAATCATTGAATGCCTCAAGATTTGTGTAGAATGATGCTGATGTGTGCAATTGTTGAGTGATAGTCTTCTACCATAGGAAGGTTGTATTTTGTCATGTAGGCATCATTCTTATCGTAACACCCCAAGGGATAGTGACCATGAAAGTTCTATTGCATGAATGGTAGACAATGTCGGGCAGACTCACGTCTCGCCGTCTTGGCTTTTGACATAAGATGATCAAGCAGGTTCAAGATGGTGGCATCATATTCTCCAACACTTGGATGCTCTACATTGTTCACTTTAACTCCACTGGAGCCCTTAGTGCTAGCATCGATGTTAGTGATGAAAACCAAAAGAACCTTCATGTTTGCAGATTGCATGGTGTCAAGAACAACAAAATGTGTCTTGAGATACACATCAAGTAACACCATGGCAAAGGCTTTGAGACCATGGATCAAAGAGTGTTAATTGCATATTTCCTTCTAGAATTGTAAAGAGATTGGTTGGTACTCTACGTAGTTCTGGGAGAACATATAGGTACTTAGAGAGTACATATAGACTTACTTCTTGTTGGCTTCAGAAGAAGCCATGGCAAAAAATCAGCTAACTACAGGTTCAGATGTTTACTTGGACTTCTAAAACTTTGGAGCTATTGCTGCACTCATTTCTGCAACACTCAAGTGCTTTATAAAGTCACTTTGAGATCCATTTGCATAAAATGTGTTTCATCCTCCTGCTCAATTCTGATATCTCTCTCTCTGATCCTAGGGCTAGGGAAAGTTGATTGCTTTCCCAACACCTACTGTGCACGTGGTTCTTTACAGTTGACATGGCCACCTTTATCTAAACATTTCTAACACTAAACATTTCCAACTTTAAATGACATTGAAATGTCCAAGTTTGAAGTTGAATGCTTTCAAATTCCAAATATCAAATACCAAATTTAGATCCTTGAATGAACAAAAATTACACTGAGCCAAAAAAGCAACCGAGAACATCAATGAAACTATAACAAAGCACAATAGATAAAAAATAGATGGCTGTTTATTTTTGGCAGACCATGAATGATGCCACTAAACATATATCGCATGCTAATATGTCTCTTGCATCTAAAGGAGACCCCTCAGTGACTTATTGACTTTGGCCCAATGTGAAACATAGCAGTGATAGCAGATGATGCAAAATATATGCAAAGTTCATAACAACTTTGTATATATTAGTAAGATTGTATAAATTATTATAGGCATTGTGGCCCTTGCCAACCAATGCGATGGTCAAGCCCACTAGCCAGATCCATGCGAAACATTTCCTTAAGCCCTTAAATTAAAGACTTTAAGGGAAATACTAAAGCTTTTAACTAGGATTGGATCCATATAAATATCAAAATTCTACAATAAGACCACTGGTAAGTATTCATAAGACCAAAATTCATAACAAGTTTATATATATTAACAAGCTTATATTATGCAGCAAAAAATATGTATTCAACAATCATGTGTATGTGTTTATGGCTAAAATACTTTTCGCAAGTCTTGAAATAACTAAGACGCATGCACTCACAAAGTTTTGTTTGATTTCAATATCATTTGTGTCATAAAACATGCATATTCCCATGCTTTTAATCATATACCGTGCAAAAGTGCTCCAAAAAAGGACGTCAATAGAAATTCCATTACACAATAGAACTTAAGATCCTCAAAACACACATTAAATTACAAAATCTGATAGATAATTTGACATGTGGATACGATCGACAAATGCAAGTTTTTTCCTACATGGTAGCACTGACGCGTACAAAAATGGGCCATTCTGATTTCCCACCCTTAAATTTGGTGTTTTATGCACTTGAACCTTTGCAAGAGAATGTAAATGATCAGAATAA
The DNA here is from genome assembly GCF_047967505.1 of Dipteris shenzhenensis. Classification (NCBI taxonomy): domain Eukaryota; kingdom Viridiplantae; phylum Streptophyta; class Polypodiopsida; order Gleicheniales; family Dipteridaceae; genus Dipteris; species Dipteris shenzhenensis. The sequence continues at coordinate 30,848,806 of NC_141612.1, forward strand.
GAGTGATCCAAAGTTTGGTATTCATCGGATACTTGGACATGTGGCAACATTCCACCTTTTTCTTACATGGACGCACCCACACATAGAAAAATGGGCCACTTTGATTGCCCATCCTTCCAATCAGTGTTTGGCGTGCATGAGAAATTACAAATATGTTCAAATGACCAATAAATGAGAGTTGTGCAAAGTTTGATTCCAATCCCATACTTAGACTTGCAACTATGATATAGCTATTCCTATGTTTTCTATAGAGAGGCACCCACATGTACAAAAATGGACCATTTTGATTGCCCACTATTCCAATCGGTGTCCAATGCACATGAAGCTTTATAGTCACATGAAAATGACCAAATATAAGATCCATTTTTGTTCCAATTCCATACTTAGACATGCAATTTTAACTATTTACTAGGGACAATTTGTGTCTTTCTTTCTCCTCTTCCTCTCTTATACTCTCCTCTTCCCATGTTTTGAGTAATCTCCTTCCCACTTCTCTTTTCTCGTTCGTTCTTCTCTTTTTGCTTCTACTCCTTCCCTCTTCTCTTTCTTCTACTCGTACTTTTCTACTCTATATTCTTTCCTCTTTCTTTCTCTTTTCTTCCTCTCTTCTACTCCTCTTTTCTACTCTCTTCTACTTTTCTACTCTCCATTATTTCTTCTTTCTCTCCTTCCCTCTTCTCTACTATCTTATTCTTTATTCTTTCTCTCATCTCTTGTTCTTTCTCCTCTCTTTCCCTCTCTTCTGCTCTCTTTTCCCTTTCTTCTTCTCTTTCCCTCTCTTCTTCTTCTTCTCTTCTTCTACTTCTCTTCCACTTCCCTCTTCTTCTCTTTCCTCTTCTTCTTATTTTATTTCTTCCCTCTTCTCTTTACCCTCTCTTTCTTCTTCATTCTTTTCTTCTCTATTATTGTTTCCCTCTCTTTACTTATTCTTCTCTTTTCCTCTCTTATTCTCTTCCTTTAAATTTCCTCTCTTTTCCCCTCTTTCCTCTGTCTTCCCCTTCTTTCTTTTCTCCTTCCCTCTTCTCTTGTCTCCTTCCTTCTTCCCTTTTCCTCTTCTTCTTTTCTTTTCTCCTCCTCCTCCTCCTCCTCCTCCTCATCATCATCATCATCATCATCATCATCTTCTTCTTCTTCTTCTTCTCTTCCACTTCCCTCTTCTTCTCTTTCCTCTTCTTCTTATTCTACTCCTTCCTCTTCTCTTGCCTCTTCTTCTTTTTTTACTCCTTCCCTCTTCTTTTACCTCTTCTTCTTATTCTACTTCTTCCCTCTTCTATTCTACTTCTCTAGTCTCTATTCTTTATTATTTCTCTACTCTCTTCTTTCTACTCTTTCTTTCCACTTCTTCTATTCTTTCAATGTTTTGAGTAATCTCCTCTGATGGTAAAGATGATACTTCCCTTCCAGCTTTAGAATACACATTAATATATATTGTAGAAGCTTTCTATAAAATTCATCTTATTCTATTCTTTTGTTTGTGTTTGTTTCCACTTCTTGTCCAATCCTATTAAATTAGCCATGCCATCATGTTGCAAGTCCAAAGAGTAGAATCCTATTGAGTAGACTCCATGTGAGCAAACTCCCTATGCGAGGAGACACAGTGATGGGCGTAGGAAACCCTTCCACTTCCCTCTTATTCTTATTCTACTCCTTCCCTCTTCTCTTTTCTCTTCTCTCCTTGCCTCTTCTCTCCTTCCCCCTTCTCTCTTCTCTTCTCTCTTTTCTCCTTCCCATATTTTTGCATTTTTGTCATCCTCTATTTTTAGCATTTCCCCATTTTTGTGTATATTTCATTTTGCTTTTTCGTCTTTTCTCCTTTCCTCTATTTTTGCTTTTTTTCTTTTTTGTCTATTTGCATTTTTGCATTACTTGCATATCAGTCTTTCTGCCAAATGTCTTTCCAAGTTTTTGTCTTTTGGTTTTTTCGTCTTTTCATCTTTCATCTCTTTTTGCTTTTCTGGTTTTTAGCTTTTTCCACATTTCTACATTTTTGCATTGCTTGAATTTTTGTCGTTTCGCTTTTCCATCTTTCCTCATTTTCACATTTCCATCTTTTTACTTTCCACTTTTCCTCTCTTTCCACTATTCCACCTTCCCGCATATCTACCCTTTCTGCTTTTTCGTCTTTGTGTCTTTCCTCTCTTTCCAATTTTCCACCTTTCCTCTCTTTCTTTAGGTAAGTATTTATTTATTCATTTTGTTTTTTTCTGCATGTAAGTATTTCTTGTTTTTTTTGCTTCTTATTTTGTTTTGTATGTTTGTGTTCTGGCAATTGCTTGTCCAATCCCGTTAAATTAGCCATGTCATCACATTGCAAGTTTGGAGAGCAAAATCCTAGTGGGGAGACTCCCCATGCAAGGAGACACCATGGACTCTATAGTCCAAAGGACTTCACTCCCCCTTAGTAGATTCCTTAGTAGACTCTCCATTTTCTTGGAGCCCATGGCTTCATGAGTCCAAAGGATTTTGTCACATCAATGAGCCTCAATGAGCTGGATCGATACGTCTCTCTCATATCCTCTCATTTATCCCTCTCCCGCAATGTTTGGGGGGGCGTCGGGTCCATCGATGGCTTTACCTACTAGACAACCATCCCCAATTGTAGGTTCTAAGGGATTTTCACTTGGGGGTAGATATTATAGGTCCAAGAAGAGTCATATCTATTGTGGTGAGATGGGAGATATAGATGAGTCTGCACACTCTAATTATTCTAGGTCTCCCCCTTATGAGACACAACTCTAGTCTAGCCCCTTGGCCATCCCTCCCACAGCCCACACCACCACCTATACCACCCCTTCTTGTTCCATCACCCCTCGCTCTAGCTCCACTACTCCGACCTTGCAATCTAGCTCTGCTACTCCCTCCAATATGCATGCTTTAGACTATGCTTTACTCAAGGACCTGTTCTATACCATTAATGATCTTAGAGAAATTATTGAGGATGAGAAAGGGTCGCTTGTCATCAATTACATGAGGTGATTGATGAGCACCCTCTTTCCCAAGAATATCTTGAAACCTTGGTGCAATCAAGATGGTCGAGCTAAGGAAGATGTCTTAGATGGGATAAAGAAGAGATATCCTACCGCAATGCGAGTTTGATAGATATTACATGCTTAGGTGCATGGATGATCTCCTCAAACATCATAGATTAGAATTAAGAGATGACGCTAGGGAGGCTAAGAAGAAGCCATAGTGGTGTGATCCATCAGAATGGAAGGTGGTGAATAAAGAGTTTGAAAAGGAGCCAGAGAAGTGGTCGACTTAGAGGAGGGTAGTGATGAGGAGATGCTTGGAGACCATAGGTACTTTGCACCTCGGGAGCAGTGGTAGACTAGCCAACGAGGCATGGGTGGTAAGTATATTTATATTTTGCTATATATCTAAACTATTTTTTCATTCATATCTAACTCTCTAAATTTGGATCTATAGTCTTCTATGATTGGTAGGCTTCCAAAACTAATGCGGAGTATAGATGGGCATGGAATATTGGAGCCAAACCATTCTTCTTAAGGAGATGCAGGATCATGTATATGAAATTGATTATGGCAGAACATCATGTAAATATACTCTAATCCTCATTGTTTGTTAGATGTATTTTCCTAATGATCTTACAATCGATGATCTTGTCTCATTTTCTAAGTTTTGTTCTTAGGTTGGCAATTTTGACCCATCTAGAGACCCAAACTTTTAGGCTCAAGCAGAAGAGGAGAGGTTCACAAGCATGGAGGAGGGCAATGGATCAGGCCTACGCAGAGTGCCTACGGACATGCAGGAGGGTGAGGAGTCTAAGGAGGAGGGTTTGGAGGATGAGGAGAGTTTGCAAGAGCAGGAGTAGTAGTATTTTAGTGTGTATTTAGGATTTTGTCATTTTGTAATTTGGCGAACTTGCTAGCAAATTTTCCATTTTGTATCTCAAATCAAAATTTGTATTATCCTCTTTTGAAGGGGAATTTTATAACATGTAGCATGATTTGAGAGTTCATGTAAGCTCCATTGGCATCTTGTAATACCATTTTAATAAAAAACATATGATTATGGGATACAATGGGGTTGAAACAAGCCTCGTCCTACCCCACAAAATTTTTTTTCAAGTTCTATAAAGCGTCGGTCTATACCAACAGTTATATACCACTCTGGCCTGATGACCTATCATCGCCCAAAATTCAAGGTTGTCTTAGAGAGACCACCGCACTAGTTCTTGGAGTTATAGCTTTGTTACGTACTTTTACGTATTACAGGAGGAGGTCTATGATGACCAGCATGCTGGAAAATAGAAGGAGATCTATGAAAGGCACCGTGATGATTATTTGAGTTATATATTTGTGTACCAAGAAAAATGTATTCTGTTGTGCAACCAAGAAAAATGCAATTGACGATATCCCTTGAGGGGTCCCCTTTAGGCGCAAGGGCCATATCGACATGCCATTTCTGTCTAGTGGCATCCTTGATATTGTATAATGCACGTCGATATGGGCCTTGCCCTTAGAGGGGACCCCTCAAGGGCCATATCATCAATTGCATTTTTTGAAAGTTTAATTGTATTTTTCTAGATGTATCTCCATGCAACCACAATGGTGGGGTTGTTGGAGTTACTTTAGCGCTATTTTGGTCATAAACCAAGGAAATTGTAGTCCTTCTTTCCTAGTATTTTAGTCTTTGTTGTAGTAAATATAAATGAGGACAAAAGTACAATTTATTGAGTGAAAATTTTGCAAGAGAGATTACAATGTACATCTCCGTCCAATAATAGGTTACATAAAAATTATGAACTTATACCGAGCAAAAATTGAATAGAGGATCTTACAATTATAAAAACTCGACAATTGCTGAGAGGCTTAAAGACCAAAAGATTATAGGTAGCAGTCATAATCATTCAAATATAAAGGTTAACAATAGTGCATATTGAGAGCCTCAAATTGAACAAAAAAAGATTACATAAATGCCTTAGAGACCAAAACATTACATATAGTGAGCCAAAAGATCATTGAGAGCCCAAAAGATTACATCCAACCATTGCTAAGAGCCTCGTCTAAGCAAGAGGGAATTTGTACAACTCAGTTTTTTGCCAGTCTAGCTTGTTGCATCAAAAATTTTTAGGGAGCAAAAGGACAATACAATGGAGAGGTTGAAGACCATGCACATTGCAAGTCAAGAGTAATTTCCTCTGAAAATACGGAGGCCTTCCTCAACATCTAGGGGGAACCCATACAGCACAACTATAAAGAGGCCCTCTGTGAGCATGTCATTTAAGGTGGTAACATGCAGATGTGTGGGGAATCGACTGTGGGAACGAAGGGTCTCCAATAGTTCTAGCATTTCTACTCCAGGTGAGTGCAATGCAATCACCTTATATAAGAAGGTAGATAACATTGGGATCATAGAGCATCGAGGGGGGATGGTAGTAGGCATGCTAAAGATGAGTGGGAGCAACAGATGAGTAGGGGAGCAGATGAGTGATGAGAGTTGGAGGACGGAGTGTGGAACGAAGTAGAGCAGGGGCGGAAAAGAGCTAGAGGATGGGTGTGGAGCAAACTAGCAGAGCATGGGTGGGGATCAGAGCAATGTAGTAAAATGCCAAATGCCACGGATCTTATATATATTATAAAGTTCGAGCCACTGTGACGGCTAGAGCTTGGGGTTCCATCCATATTAATTGCAAGCCACATGGTGGAATCTTAGGCGCCACTCCAGACGGGGGCTGCTAATCATGAAGAAGATGGTGGCTACTTCAATCTTATAGTCTAGCATGTGTTCCTTACTTAGGTGACATGGACAATAGTTGCAGGTCTTATCTTCCCCACATGTTATGTATAGGACTATCCCACATCTAATGGGTGTTGGCAAGTGAGCTAACCTACCTTCAAAATATGGGAGACATAGTATGACCCATTGGAGTTGGGCTTGGGTTGTCATATTGATAGTACAACTTTGTGGGACCCCTTATCTTCATCCCTATCGTTTTAATGATATAGCTGATGTAATTATTTATGATGTTAACTCATTGGGTTGTTTAATTTGTTAATCTAGCTATTTCTTGTTCTCTTCCATAATTCTTTGTTAATTTTAGCTATTTACTCCCCTAAATTTTGTTTTTATTATTCTCTTTCATTGGATCTTTTTAATTCTTGATTAGAAGCTGATAGTTGGTAAGGATGTGATAGTTTGCCTCTCGTTTGTTATGTTTGCCTTGGTAATTAACTGCTAGCCCGGTGGAATCTTAACCAGGCAAACATGGCTAATGAGAGCCACCACCATCGGGCAGTAATTCCCACAAAGGTAAATCATGAAGCTCCAATCACTCATTACCATGCAATCTAGTTCTCTACTGAGCATGCAAGCCCGGTGACTGGTAATTTTTACTGCACTCGTAGTGATCATGCATGCTTAAGCCCAGTGATGGTGGTTGGTAATTTTAACTGCCAGCCCAGTGGAATCATAGCCACGATAGACGTGGCTGTAATCACTCGTTACCATACACTCTAGTATGCTACTAAGCATGCAAGCCTGGTGACTGGTAATTTTTACTACACTCGTAGTGATCATACATGCTTAAATCGGTGGTGGGTGAGTGGTGGCATGTTGGAATCATAGCCATGACAGACATGGCTAATGACATGCACCATCGTCGGGCAGTAATTCCCACAAAAGTAAATCATGAAGCCTAATCACCTCTAATCCCTCATTACCATGCACTCTAGTACTCTCCTGAGTATGCAAGCTCGATGACTGGTAATTTATTGCACTCATAGTTATCATGCATGCAAGCCCAATGGTTATAACTAGAAGTTGAGTAATTATAGGCCACTACGATGGCTGGCAATTAACTGCCAACCCGGTGGGTCTTAGCCAGCACCACAGACATGGCTGGGAATCTTAGATGCCACCACCTCTAATCATTCATTACCATGAAAGTCAGTACTGCCACCTTGAATTAATCAAAATTTGGGCCAACCACTGTGGTGGCTCTTAGCTTGACAGTAGTTGGGCTACAATCACTGTGGTGGCTCTCACCTTGATAGTGTAGTCGGGCTACAAACCACTATTCCATTCTCTTAACCATTTTGTCTTCTATCCCTCTTGACTGTTTTGTTCTCCCTTGCAATCTCAAGCCTCCACTATTCCATTTCCTTCACTGCTTCATCTTCTATCCCTCTCAACCATTTCTTTCTCCCTTGCAATCAAACTACAAACTCAAGCCTCCACTATTCCATTTCCTTCACTGTTTCATCTTCTATCCCTATCGACCATTTCTATCTCCCTTGCACTCTTTCTGCAACTTCTATCCCCTCTCGTAATGGACCCTGCACAGTCTGGGAACTTCTCACACAATCTTTCCTCACCCTTTGTAGAATAGTGTGAGAGCCCCTCCTCCCCTAATCTTGTAATCGTGACATATGGGAGCTCCCCTCTCACTCTTCAAAAGCCCAATATGGATGCTCTCCAAAACTTCACTAGGTTGGTACAAGAGGTGAACGTGAAGGATGGGCAACTAGTCTGTCAAGGTCAAAAGATTACCATCAATGAAAGTGTGATTGAAAATGCTCTAGGAATTTTTGGAGGCAGTTTGCAAGCACACTTTTTCAAGAAGTAGTGAAAGAGATAGGATATTCTAGACGTATACCCCAACGCTCAGATTAGTAAAGATGGTGGAGTCAAGATTTCGAGCTTGCCAATAGACCTCCAAGATGTGATGAAGAAGACCACTTATTTCTTGATACAAGAGGCAAGTTTTGGCAGGTTCAAGCAGCAGTAGAGCAACTAAAAGGACGTGATGTATCTTTCTCAAGGGCAATCTCCATGACCATGTTAACCAACCCAAAGAATTGTGTGGATGGCAAATCCCAATTGTCATTTCAGTCTACTGGAGTTGCAATGCACCTGATGGCATTTACCCCCAAAGGGATTTTTGAGCAATACGATAAGCAGATTTCTCAAAAGATGACTTTTCTACAAGAGAAAGCCATCGATGGAGCAAAGGCAGTGCAACTTGAGAAAAGTCTTAGGGAAGGTGCATAAGCCAAGGTTGGAGGAGGCACAAGGGGCCTTGCAGGCACAAGAGCAAGCTGAGACCACTACAAAATTGATCGACATGAAAGGCATAGAAGAGAAGAAGCAGAGAAGCGCATGAAGGAGCTCCAAAATAGGCTCGAAGAAGTGAGAAATGACAGGGACATGGTGGACAAGGAGCTAAAAAAGATGCGAAAGGATCTTGAAGATCAAAGAGCCGAGAAGGAGGGTCTTTACAAACGGCTCTGCAAAATGCAAAACGCATTGAACATTGAAAAAGACCAGATGATGGAGGAGTTGAAAAGGGAGAATGTAGAAACTAGAAAGGTGATGCAGGAACTGCAAGAGAGCTTCAAGGCTAGGAAGGATGGGACAGAGAGCAGCCGGGGTGGAGAAGACAATGAGGTAGCTCATCAGGCTAGGAAGGATGTAGAGAGCAGCCACAATGGAGCAAGATCCACAGCCACCATGGTGGAGCAAGTTCCAATCACCACGGTGGAGCAATTTGCAACAGCCATGGTGAGGGTTGTTTTTTTGGAACACTGTTGGAAGTCCAAAGAGCAAGCTACAAGACCCTACAAGAAGATCAGGATAGATGTTTACACGAGCTTTTCATGGCTTTCGACAGTTATAAAAAGCAATCTATTGTCTTGAGAGATTTCCAAACTAGAGTGGAAGTCTTGGAAACACCAATGAAGATTTTTTTTGCAATTTACGCAACTTCAATAGATGATGAGGGATTTAGATGAAGCTATTGCATAGAGTGAGAAAAAAGTGGAGGGGATGAAGGAGAACATTTGCAACCTTAGGATGAGGGAGGAAGGAATCAAGAAGTAACTTCGTCTTATACAGAGCAAGACTGTGGTATTGATGGCTGCAATAGTTAAATTGGATGCCTATCCTGCTATGCAGCAAGGCCCAAAATGCATGGTCTACCATACCCCCATCATAGATGACTATTGTATTCGATGGCCTACATGCTACCACCTTGTGCACGTTTTTTGCTTTGGAGTGTTTGTGCATACAAAATCTAGCTGTAGATAATGATATTTGCCATTGCCCAGGTCATGGACAGATCAAATGTTCCTACTTGCTACAACTATCTACGACGAGAAAGTAGATGTTGCAGCTCAATTTGCCATTTGGGCAAAAGATCTAAAAGACAAGGAGATCAAATTGAAGAAGGCCAAGACTGACTGCGAGGAAAAGGAGCTTGAAGGGAGGAACCATCCCCCTTCAAGAAAGGAGTAAGAAGGGCCGCGAGCCTGCAACCAGGAAGCTCAAATCAAGGAAAGAGGAAGTGGCATGTAGGGAGGGACCGGGCCCCTACAGGAAGGAACCAGCCCCATTCTGGAAAGGAACAAGGAGGGCCAAGCCTAAAATTAAGGAGCTCAACAAGGAGTCCTTGAGATGTAATCTGAAGTAAATGAGTCTTTGAGATTGTAATCTATGTAATACGTGTGTAATCTATTGAATTGTTAATCTTCTCCAGAGTTTACTTGGGCAATGTTTTCTTAGTTATGTGACTAGATAGTGTCCTTTGATCCATGCTAGCACGGTGATAGTAATGAGACGAAAGATTTTGATTTGACAAGTAATGTGAGACGAAAGATTTTGATTAGATTACTAATGTGAGACTAAAAGATTTCGATTAGTGAACTTATGTGAGATGAAACAATTCAATTAGACAACTAATGTGAGACGAAAGATTTTGATTAGACAACTAACATGAGATTGAACTTAAAGATTTCGATTACCAAACTAACATGAGATTGAAGATTGAGAAGGTCGGGCTCAATGAACTTAAAGATTTCGATTACCAAACTAACATGAGATTGAAGATTGAGAAGGTCGGGCTCAATGAACTCTCTCCCTATTTAAGTGCAATGTAGACACAACTAAGAGCCCAGTACGAAATCTAGCCCCAAAACTCTATACACCGATCCACCTACATCAAATACATGGCATAGCCAAATAACTTTGGAATGCTATTGTTCTATCTGAAAAAGATGTTGGATGGCATCCTCACAGAAACAAACCCGGAGAAGAAGGAGGAAAATAGATACAAGGGGGCCTTGCATCGATGGTGCGTGTATTACTTGGAGTCGGCAGAGACAGTGAATATTAATTTCCTTGGCTATTGCTTTTTGTGCTCCTTTAAGGTACTTGCCAAGCTCATGATGTAGGTTTCTTTTGGTAGGACATGATAGAGGCATGAAGATGTATAGAGGACCAGGATGAAGAGGACCCCCAACGAAAGGAGGAGGTACTATGGGCATATAAGTCAGCAGAGTCAAGCAAGCAGTGTGTAACTGAGTGCGTACAGAGGGCTACCATTGTGCAACAGACTGGCCTCAGGAGCTGGGAGATGCTTGCCATAGAGAGGCTGATAAGATAGTTGGGAGTTTGGAATTTTCTTGAAAAAGTAAAATGTCGGTGTGTTTTGAAACAATAAAAATCTTATAGACATTTCTTGGACTTGTGGATATTCTCATGGTGCTCGTAATACCTGATTTTGTATCGACCTGCTTCCATGTTAGTACTTAAATGTTTTAAGTAGCCGGGTGGTTGAAATCTAACAGTTAACGATAACTAGTCTAAGGGGCACTAGCACTGTGCAACAAATTTTAGGATAGCACGGTCGTAGTGTAGGGATAGCATGGTATTAGTGCAGGATAAGTTATCGCCAACATGGTGGTTGGTTGCACTAGGATATGAACAACGACCAGCATGGTGGTTTGCTTCTACTATTACAAGATGAATGGATTTGTAGGATGTGTGGATTCGGTTCCAGCAGGGAAGACCATATATATGTTACTTCGTTCATCCTCTTCTTTGCTTGAGACCTGTCGTATTGCTTTCAAACTTGTGTAATGGTCTAAAGGCAGAGTTCTTGTCAACAAATTGGACATATGACCCTCTATCTAGCTAAGATCTAGGCGTGTGTGATATCCTCTTAGAAATCCTTTATGCCAAAAATGTAATGTTCATCTTAAATGGTAAAGGGCTATTTGTTGCTCGCAAATGATTGATACAGGGGAAAGAAAAGGAGATAGATAAATGATCGGACGAAACAGTGGCATCACATAATAGTGTAACATCTATTTCAGGTACGCAATATTGGTACCTGTTTCAAGATTCCCTAAAAAATTCATTAAAATTTTAACTTAAAAAAAAAAGCTATATTTTACGTAGTCAAAAACTAAAAACTTATAGAATTCATATATTTTTCAAACATCATGCCTATAAATTAAAAAGGGCCTCCACTATATCACAAAATATCTTTCGATTTTCTATATTCTCAAAGTCTTAAAGATTTTTCCTTCCCGTGCCCTTTGTATTTTTATCAAATTTAAAATACTTTTATTATCTTAACTTGTTGCACCTAATAGCATGTTCTACTCATTATTGTCTAAACGAGACTTTTCACCCATTGTTTAAAACACATAAAGAAAGAATGGAAAGTTTTTATTTGAGTGAGCCAAAACCTTTAAATTATTTGAGAAAAATAAGTAAATTTTTTGTAGATTCATATTTTGGTACTTTTGGCATTACATATGATCTTGAAAGGCCAAAAAACCCTGAAAACATCTGCAAACATGGATACCTTTCCATGATTTTTTGAAAATCCCAAATTGGAAAGCATGCACCCAGCTCTCAGTCGATGATATCATCGACTTGGCATGCGTTTGGTCGATCGACCAAGAACGTTCTTGGTCAATGATATGATCGACCAAACACGTGCCATGTTGATGATATGATCGATCTAGCATGTGGGCGCATGCTTTTTTCTCTGGGCTTTTTCAAACAATCATTAGAAGGTACCCATGTTTGCACTCTGTTTTAGGGTTTTCTAGCCTTCCACGCTCATTTCTCATGTCAAAAGTACCAAAATATGTATTTACAAAAAGTTTACATTTTTTTCCAAATAATTTAAAGCGTTCAAAGGTTTTGCCTTACTCAGTCAATGATATCATTGACCAAGCATCTAGCTTGGTTGCATAAAGCAAGCAAGGTAGAGCTTGGTAGATGATATCATTGACTGAGCAATTGGGTTAGATATTTTGGTATATGCATTTCAATTGAGACAAGTAGGGAAATTGCTAAAGGTGACACAATACATAACATTATCCTAAAAGATTCCAAAGACATTGATTGGATGCAGTGCACAAGTTAAAGCCAAGACACATTATGCAAGAAAGAGGGTGGCATATCAACTTGGCTAGGTTGACTCAGAGAATGTTCTAGTGGATAGTTTGGAGGAGGAAGGCTCTTACAACTTTTACCCCACAAAGCTTTAGCTCTAGTGCATTTGAAGGTATAGGATTCGAGGATGAGTACTATTCTTTGTAGAATCAATGGCATTTGAAGGTATGGGATCCAAGGATGAGTACTATTCTTTGTAGAATCAATGGCATGTATATTTGTGAAGCAATGTAATTTCTAGCATGTTAGTCTTTTGAAATATGTCATGCCATGGCCCTTTTATTTGCATTGGATGCATAGGTCCATATTGTAATGGTTTTGAGACATTATTATATTTTATGTGGATTTTGTATTCTAAGTAAAGGTTTTCATGCCTGTTTTCTGAAATACCGTTGTCGATTTTTTTTCAAAAAAAGATGGTTTTTATGTCTTTTGTCAAAAGACATTGTGCAAAATGGCCATCTTTTTAAAAAATATGTAAAACTCACATGAAAAGAAGGGAATCTTTAAAAGATTTCCTAGAGCTCATTTTGAGGTTATAATTCTCGAATTAGATGTGACAATGTTACATAACTTTTCATGCAGTCAAGGGTCTATCCACCATCATTGATTCGAGCAATAAAATCTATGTAGCCTAGTGGCATGCCATGAATTTTCCCCATGCTTCTTATGCCAAGCAAACCTCTACATCGTCTTTGATTCGGACATCATACACCTATTGATTAAGGCGAGAGACAAGACAAGACTATTCCATGCCTCCAACTCAGTAGTGCATATTTCTCCTGAGGGATGCTACCGACCCACCTCCATGAGGGTCATATTCTAGTCCCCTACTAGGCTAGCGGTCTTGCCCTGAAGTGCTTGCTCTATGTCTTCCCAGAGCTAATTATGCTCTGTGAAGGGTTGGGGGCATATATAGAGATCATATGAGCTTGGATCATCACCTCCATAGCAAGGAACGAATGATCAACACGTGAACAAAGTAGTTGACGTTTGAATTTTTACCTACTTAGCAATGTTGTACCACCTTTCTCCCATGAGGGGCAATTCACAAAAATAGAATAACCTGGAAGCTTTAGATTACCTAATGATTGAGCACCCATCTTGAGCTCTTGAAAAGCACAGATGTCTGAATTTAGTTGACAGTCTCTGAAGCAACAGAGCAAATGCCATGCACATTCCAACTAAAGAATGGGCATCATCTACCTGGACACTTCATGATGGGTTTGGAATCCCAATGGAAACTCCTCAACATCAACCAAATCTTAGAGCAGTGCATAGAGATTAGCAAAAATAGGCATTTTCCTAGCATTATCTTTCATTGTTGTTCTTAAAGAAGGAGACTTAACCTAGCGAGACGTAGAGGTTGCATGGGCTGATTAGCCACGTGTTGTGATTTGTTGCCCAACTCACCATCTGCTCGTTCCATCGAGAATCCATCACCCAGATACCAATTACGTGCTATTAGGCTAAGGAAACTATCGTGAGGATTGCCATTTGGTAGAGTGGCCCTCCCCTTCAACTTACTTTATTTCGACGTATAATCCATCAAACTTTTTCTTTGTTTGGATTGCCCTTGTCTTTTCCCTCTCTTTTCCAGGGTCTATCATTGTTGCTCCTCTCTTTCTTCTAAGCTTCCTCCTAAATAACAAGTGCTCTTCAAATGTAAGAGACGTGGTCATCTCTAGTTGTTCAACTGTCTTTGAAACACCTTGAAAAAATAAAGAACCACCATTCCTAGCTAGCTCGAGTCCACCTTATCCATTCTTATGTTGAACAATTGATTTTGGAGGTATAACAAATTGTTTGTCTCATAAAGATCCTTTAGAATGCTCCATGCCTCATTAGATGTATCCAAAATCCAGATGTGTAGAATAATGAAGTCTAATGTAGTCCCTATGATCATTGACAAGGCTTGTGTCTTTGTCCTAGCCTCATTCGGACCTATAGCCACTATCACCTTTCCTAGAGCATCCTTGGCATCTTCGGGCTTGATTATTGTTCCTATTGTCACCTTCTAGAGTCCCCTAGCCACAAGTTGGCTCTGGAGCTTGATTTTTCAAATGGGACAATTATAGTCCCTTCCAACTTTCCCACATCCTTGAAGTTTAGTATGGGTGTTTGAGATGCCATTAATTTTGGAATTACAAAAAAAATAGAACTTGCTATAGCAACCAAACAAGCACATGCACTAACTTGAATCAGGTCACCTTTGAGCTTGGAGGGACTCCTTCCTTCAAAGTGAATACAAGAGTCACACTGCGGTCTCCGATACCATGCTTGAACCTCCAACCCAATAGATAGATCTAGATGACTCTCTTCAAACACTTCTACATACATGCACACTAAATTCCTGGAGACACAGATTGTAAATAACAAAGAGATAGAGCATCATAAAAACTTACAACTCTTGGATCATACTAACTAGAAAGGTGTAAGAAAATTGCTCCAAGAAAGAGCTACAACATCCAACAAATTATTGGGCAAAAGTTAGCCAGAGAAAGGATGCACAAATCTAAGATATGAGGGCAAAGGAAGGTGGCATGTTTTACTCTTGCATTTCTTTTGTGAAGGGCTTCAATGGCATGAAGAATTGGGCCACCTATGGCTCCTTTTAAATATGCAACCAACACTGTGACTAAGCCTCAGACTATAAACATACCCAACTAGATCCAGGCCAACCTAAAATCAACCCAACTATAAACATACCCAACTAGATCCAACCTAAAATGAACCCAATTGCAAATCTCTCCATGTTTGTACCAGACCTACTACCAAGCCCTATGGCCTATCAATAGATGTGGCCTCTACTCCACATCTATTGTGTTTTTTTTCACTCTTCTTTCATTCCTCACATCTTCCTTGTCATTCCGACCTGGAAGCTATTATTGTCTTCCATCAAGATTTTATTTTCACTTTAGGGCAAGCAATAGATAAAGAGCTTTAAGATATGGCAACGGTGGGATCCATTGTAGGTTTCACAATCATAGTTCACTAGGTTTGTGATTGATCTAAATAAGTTTGGCAAGTGGCCGTATCCCTCCCGTATCCAAGAGGTCACCATCTATGGGGGAAGGGACTCGCCACCAACTACCCAACTCCTAATAGTAGAGTTTAGAATTCTTAGGTTTCCAATTGGTTTTTCTTTTACAATAATGCCATGATGTCGATGAAAACAAAGCACCATCTATTGAGATTTCTTGTGACTACATATTTTTAGCCTTCCCCAGGAGTATATTAGGACATCTTTCCCTCCATTGATGGATGCTTTGGACTTGTTTTGAAATCTCCACATTAGAAGCTACAACACTCATGGATTCCAAGTGGATGCTCTGGACTTGTTTTGAAATCTCCACATTAGAGGCTACAACACTCATGGATTCCAAGTGGTTGAGGACCCAAAGTCCCTTCCTTTTTGAGATTGTACTAGAGAATTGGGAGGAGGAGAGCTCTGCCAAGCGTCAAAGGTGGCAATTTTATTGGACTAGTGTCTTGCTAAGTGTTTGGCCTCATGACCAAGATTTGCCCTCATCTTAGAAGACATAATCCCACCCAAAAAGGGGTAGATCTTGGTGAGGCAAATGTTGCATCAATGGCTAGGGCTAGTAGTCAATCATTATGAGCATTGTAAGGATTCAAAGCCATGCATGAGCTGGTCCAAATGGATGATGGACTTTTGCCATGACCTTACTTGTGGCCATTGAAGTAGATTGCTCAAAAATTAGGAGTGAAGGCTCCCACACAGCTCATGATTCATTTTGTGCACATATGCATGGATATAAAATACCAACATCTCTGCTTATACTCATGTTCTAGGTTAACTGAGAATGTATCAAATCAATTAAGACATTTTACAAGTTATAGAAAAGAATCTAAGGCATCGTCACTCACCTCATAGCTTTACACCTCATAGCTTGTGTCACCTAAGAGTCTAATCCCAAAGACATGTACTCATTCGATCATGTAGTGCAGCCTTTGACAGCCCGTCATCTTCTTTACGAGCTACTCTAGAGCCTATTTCCTTGCCTTGATATTGATGCATAATGATTACATGTCTTTGGGACAGCCTGTCATCGTCTTTACGAGCTCCTCTAGAGCCTATTGCCTTGCCTTGATATTGATGAGTAATGAGTACATGTCTTTGGGATGACTAATGAGTACATCCGTCTTTCCTTCCATGCATTCAAAGGAGCTAATGAGCGGTCTAAGGGAGTTGTTGAATGCACTTATCTTGCTGAAGGAGCTAACAAGTGGTCCAAGGGAGCTGAAGGAGCGATCCAAGAGAACTCTCGATGTCTTGCATTGCCTTCCATGCATGATCTAGACTAGATGAGTATGATTCATTTTGCCTTGCCTTCCATGCATTAAGCGACATGGCACTGATTTTATGGATTGAATCTTGCTGGATAATTGAGCAGCTTCAATTGTTGAGGAGTGACAATCTTGTTGGATCATTGACGAGCTTCAATCTTGTTAGATCAAAACTGACGAGCGATCTAAGGTAAGTCTCAATGTCTGTGAAAACTTTGGAATGTTCTTTTAAGCAGTTAGTAGACATGAGCTAAGAATATGCCAGGAAGATGTAGGCTAAGAGAAAGCTGAGACGGGGCATCTCCAAACTACCGCAATGAACAATAGATGTTTCAACAGTTCCATCATCCGTATACAGTTTAGGCTCCTTGCGATGAGACATGGAAGCTCTGTTCAAAGAGAAAAATTAGAGGGCATTCCCACGCACCCTCTTGGCTTGTTTGGGGGCATGCATTGCTCTCTATGGAAGACGGGATGCATGATATTCCATAACTCGCATGTGAACCTGGACACCTTCATTCCCTCGGCTACACGTTGCTTTGGGGTTAGAGACCAGTATGAGGACTTTCTTAAAGGTATGTTTGCCTCATAGTCGCGAACCCATTGATATCGAGGCCAAATTTTGGAATGTTTATCGAGAGCTTGCTCCCATGTTACTTGCAATCCGGCCTCGTCGTAATCTTGGGCAATCTTCTGCCATTGCTCCTCAGCAATCTTGATTTTTTGCATGAGCCCTCCCTCTTTGCGACGCTTGTCAAAGAGGAATTTGCATATACACAAAGTACCAACAGCTGACATGGTCCATGTTATTTTGCCGTCTCCATTATCAAGAATTGCAGACTTGGTAGGCTTTGGGGCCCAACCTTTGCCTCGGCTAGGATGGCCTCTTTGGCTTTCAATGCCTTGAGAGGATGTTGCGCGAGTGGGTGGTGGATTCTCTACATGTGTGTGGGAGTCATCATGGGTGGAAACTGGAGTGGAGGGCAACTCCATGGCTATGTACTGCGATGAAGGCACAACATCAACATCTGGAAAAAGGGAGTCCTAACTGTCAATGTTCAGGTCCATGATCGGCATCCGTGGAAGCCTTGCCAACTGTGGAGGCAATGATGGTGAGGAGAGTCCCTGTTGTTGCATGGTAGATGGGGCGGGCATTGCAATGGAAGTCTCTGAAGATCATTGGGTGTGCATTCAAGCTGTCCATTGGGTTGGAATCCATGGAAAGAAAAGGGGAACGAGTATGTCATGGTGCAATACCTACAATACATGAGAGGGAAGTATTTGAGATCTCGAGCTGAAAGTTTTGTCATTACCTAGAACTCTGAAAATGCATGTATATCAGTTGAATCTAAGGTCTCAAAAAGACATCATGTATATGTCATTTTTTGCGTTTATCCATCACTCTAAAACGTTCACCCACAATCCCTAGAGATTAACTGCTTCTTGTAAAGGGTGCCAATTTCTAAAGTGTTGCATACATGGGGCCGTCCATGCATACAGAAAGGCCGCATCATTGCCCTATGCTGCTTCACGGCAACAAACTTGAAAGAATCCGATTTGAGGCTACGGAAGAGACCCGTCAAGGCGGAGCAACGGGTGGAGCTGGCGGGCGAGGTTTCTTCCCATTTCATCTTGGTGGAAATGGGGGAATAGCAGACCTTCGATCCAGAGGAAGCGAAGAGGAGGCCATGGGTGCCAGTGAGGGAAGCTCGGTTGAAGTCAGGGGGGCGAGAGGTGCGCACTGCGGATCCGGAACCTCAGGGAAGCGGTGGGATCGAAGGTGAAGACGAGGCTGTGGGTGTGGATGAGTTCATTGATACCCCAGAGGAAGAACCAGAGCTCGATTTATCATTCAAACATTTCAACAAAGGTAGTTGCACAAACAACCAACTGTCATTCTCACATTCCAAAATCCTGGGTGTGGGACTTTCCTGACGAATTGGAGGAAAGGTGAAGTTTCTTTGAGCCTGTTTGGTCCACCCGCTCGCCATAGATCTTCACTGTATACAGCTTACGTAAACTAAAACTCTGTTTTGGCTTCCTGAGACAAGTGCGCTCGTGACGAGAGGTTGGCATGGAAATCCAAGATCGCAGCTACGTGAGCAACTCAGAGAAGGTAAGTAAGAGCAAAGTCGCGACATCACAGATAACTACTTCACCAAGAGAAGAATGCTAGGCTAGGGAGTGTGAGAGAGGAAAACAGTTTCCTCCAAAAAAACCAACGCAAAATCTGTGTTTTGTCAATAGCCATTTTTCGTAGCAATCGAGTTAAGGAGGTTATACGAAGTTCTAGAAGGTTACGGCCATGCTTCATCTTCCTCGGGGCATTTAATCCAGAGTCTCTCGAAATATAGCAGTCTTTCAATGCACGGTTGAATGCAACATCACTAGAAGGAAACCTATCACAACACGTCCATGTCTTCTCTACACACGACACTTAGAGCCAGTGCACACGGTGGTTGAAATGTGTGTTTGGTTTGAGTCCACTCTCCCATCAGTCCCGTGAACAGTAAACGAATTTGTGAGCATCAGAAATCGATGTCAGGAGCGCTGTGTGAGCGCAGAGAGCTTGATAGGGAGACCTGTACGAGTGCAGACAGCTCTGAGAGTTGGAAGAGGAGTCTGCAGAGGCAATTGATTGGCTGAGGCCAAAATGGCACAGCGATGTCGCACTGGTGGTGAAATTCGCACCTTCAAAACCGAAGGTGCCATTTCTCGCACTGGTGGTGCTTTGCCTTTCTCTCAATCGCGCATTTCTCGCCTGTGTGCACTGGCACTTAGTGCATGAATTTATAGCTCCAACACAAAGCTCCAGTCATTGCAACCCAAGCGCTAGCTTTGCTAGGCTGATAGGCTCCAAATTGTTCATTCACGCTTGCCTGCTCTTATGCTGGTTTCAATCGCAGAGTCTCTCCTTGCAATACCACCAGCCGTGCATGGCTGCATTTCCATGAGAGAGCTCATCCAATCCCTCTTCCTGTGCGTATCTCCTAATGTGCAGGAGAGTTTGTTTGGCACCGCATCGATACTACGTCGTGGGCTATCGATGACAAGTCGGGGTGTGCTTGAAGCCTAAGACAATGTGGTGAATTCTAACTTGGAGAATGGAGGTGCGAGTGTAAACCCAGGATCTACTCCTGCGCACTGCTGCTTTGAAAGCTCCGAAGCCGGCAGGAAACCTGTCCCAATTTTGTAATTGGAATCTCAAGCCGGGGGTGGGCATTTTAGTGTTTCTCCACAAACGTGGTTAGTTGATCCCAAGCATCCATTACCTTGTTAAGTGATCCTTCAACACTAATTTGTTCTCTACGGATGTGGTTCAATCCTTTTTCTACCTCCCCTCTTAAGTATTCATTTTGAATCAGGTTCGTATCCAATGAAGCTATATGATTCCAAGTATGGTTAACGAATTGGGAAAGGTTTGGTTCTCCACAATGACATGAAAGCATCCCTTTTTCCCTAAAGGTGAGCCAAGGTTTCGTTAATAATTCCCCAATGTTGCTCTTGAAAGTCCAACTAACAGAAATGTTCCTCATTATGGAGTTTACGGTTTGGAGGTCATTTTTCAGAAGGAAGCAACCGATTAGCTTTTTTATTGAAAAACAATCCATTAGAGGGTTATCAAACTTCAAGATCATAAACTTTTTCCTTTCCTTTATCGTTTGGGTAATTAAGGTAAGATTTCCGTGAGGGAGAATAGTAATACCTTTTACCATGGTTGTAGAACATACCTGCATACATTCAGTCCATGTCATCCTAAAGTAAATGCTTGCAGACTTGCATCTTGTTGCTGGTACCTTGTGTAGCTGAAATTGTCTTTCCCCCTCTAAAGATCTTTGAAGGCCTTACTTGCGTTTCGCTTGTGTCCAAATGGACTCAACTTTCCGAAGTTGGCTGCCATTCGATTCTTCTTGGGGGTGGAGAATGTGCTGATTGTCCCTTCTTTCCTAATGCCCTGTAGCTTGAACATCGTCAAGGTTCAAATCCAATTGCATAGTGGGTCCCTTTTTCATAGGCTTTCTAAAGAAGAGACTATGCAATTGCTCAACCATGAGTATCTCTAGAGAAAGCGGTAGTGTCTTCTGCTCATGGTTGAAGCTAGTCCCTCGGAGGTCGATGGCAGTAAACATATTAGCAGTCTCGCTTCTATCATAGGTAATGTGCATAACCCAGGTCTTTGATGCAAATACAACAAAGATTTACGACTACATTCACTATTTGAGCCGTCTATGCAACCTTGTCCATTTCACCTCTCATGAAATACTAGTGTATGACTGGCCTATCGTCTAATGATAGAAGTATGAAGCATGAAGTATTTATGATACAAGTATGAAGCATGAAGTACGGTTGGCCGTTGGCTCTGAAGTATTAACTATAAGATCGATGAAGAAGGAAGTTTGGAAACGGACGCTAGAGCTAGTGTACGTACATATGTACGTACATATCGAAGGGAAATGCATGTGAAGATATATGTGCAAGTTGAAGGCCAACCTATGGCAACCTTGCCATTATCGGTGTTCAGGATTTTGCAACCTTGCTTAGCAGTTCTTATTTATGGAATGACCATAATTAAACAGTGGGTTTTAGTATACACATAACAAACACAGATGGTGCTATCCGGCATAAATCTTCATAGGTAGCCAAATAGCAAGCCATGCATCAAGGCACAGAGGGATAACCTATACACTAAGGGCTCTCTCAAGCTTTGATTGAGATCGCAAGGAACACAATGGTGGTCTTTTAGGTGCATAGTGAGCTCGCCTTCTCGGGTCCTAACCGCTTCTATGGACTAGGGGAGTTGTTGTGCATGGTAGGTTATGCCACCTCGAGGGAAAGACACTTTATTGTATGCACGACCCTTTTCTTTTCCAAAAAATGACTAACCATATCTATGGTGCAACTATGTTCCCCCCTTTTTTTCTATGCTAAGAGTCACTACAAGTCATGCTCTCAAGAGCACTACTGTTTGCTTTGTCAGAGTGGAGAAGGTGTGTGGGTCTCGGTAGTGACTCAAGTGTTATGGGAATGTTGAAGAGATGCCTACTCCTTATGAGAGCAATGCAAGGCATGAGCCATCTGCAAGTGTCACTCAAGCGGCCTCCAGATTGTTGCAATGTGTTTCCATGAGAGAAAGAGGGAAGGGGGAGAGGGGAGAAGAGAGGGGAGAAGGGAGGAAGAAGGGGAAGGGAAGAGGAGAGTGAAGGGGGATGGAGTAGCAAACACAAGGGCATTACAATGGAAACAAGGGAACACCCAAAACACTCTCTTGGAAGAGAAGAGGGAGCTTGTATTCAAACTTGTGCAAACAACAATGAAGACCAAAGTCACCCATTTGGCCTTTTATACAAGTCACCTTTTGAAGGGAGGGCCAACCCTAATCTCTTTATACCACTCTCCCTTCTCATTCGTTTACCATCCTCTTGGGCCCATCTAGCTCCAAGACACAATCCTGGCTCTACAGACTTGCCATTGTCCATCAAATCACATCAACTAACCAGTGGTGGCATATTGTTAACCAATCTGTTAACATGCCCCCCTTCTTGATCTCGATCTAGTCCTCTAGATCGTGCAATGTTCTTGGTTGTTGGAGTGTTGTCAATGAAGTTAATGCAAAGTAGTCTTTCATGTGAACTAAGCTAAATCTTCTTTTGGTCCATTGTGGTAGAGGGATGTAGTAGCTCCTTGTTATGGAATGCTTTCTAGAAGTATGGATGAGTGATTTGTCTAAAACTAGCAAGTCTTCATGGTTTGAGTGAGCCGAGTTGAGTACTTGTGACCATTCAAAGAAGGAATAAGAAAAAGAAAAATAAACATCTAAAGGGGGTAAGTTATTAGGAAGAAGGTGTTAGTAGGGATTTATGTAAGATCCTAGTGGTGTTAGTGTTAGCAGAGTAAGTAAAATGCATTCTCATGCTCCTCTTGAGTCCCATATTTTATTTGAGTGGGAATTCTAATGGATTCTCATCAGACTATGTCTTTTTCATGCCATGTTTGAAAATCTAGAGTTGTGCATGACATTTTTTCTTACTTCTCTGCATTGAAGTTCCTTTAAAATCCACTTCATTGAGGGATTTGCTTGGAAGTATTTAAGCCCAATAAGGTTATGGCACCATCTGGAACTTTATTTTTTTGAGTCAGCAAATCGAGAGGAGTCTGATAATACACCAAACAAACCCCTAAAATAAGGACTATGGCTAAAGAGGTTTATAGAAGGGGGATTCTAGGAAAGGCTTCTAAGCTAGAATTGAAAGAAAAGAAAAATAAAGAAAGAGGATGAGTAGAAGTTATTTTATGGTAGCATGGATCTCATAATTAGCTCAAGGTGGATCAATTAAAGTTGTAGAATTTTATTCCAAAGGCTAATACAACATGTGAATTTGGGATTAGAAAGCTCTAAATTATCCAATGAAAGCACGTGCATATGTGCACACGAGCACATGAGAGAGAGAGAGAGAGAGAGAGAGAGAGAGAGAGAGAGAGAGAGAGAGAGAGAGAGAGAGAGAGAGATTTAACATTTATTAATATCTATATATTTTTTGTTTTGTTTTAGAGAGAGAAATTTTATTTGCAAACACTCTCTTTCTCTCTCTCTCAATGTGTGTGTGTGTGTGTGTACTATAATGATTGTAGTTGGAGTTTCTTTTACTTGGCAAGATCGTATGTGTAATGAGGAAAAGCAACAATTTGAAAGCAACATTTTTAAAGCAAGCTTTTGAGGCATACTTTTTTGAAAGTTTTAAAGACTTTAAAGCAATTTGTTTAAAAAGGGTCCATAGTTGACTTAACCCTTTTGTTTGGGAAATTCCATTTTAGGTAGTGCAGTCCAATTGGTGACATCTCACCAACTGTCGGCATCACAAATACATCCCCTCCACTACCTACACATTAGGTTGGTGATGTTGATTTATTTGTCAAATAGATTTCTAAATCTCATAGAGTAGATCTATTGAAAGGCTTTAAGTTTTTTGTCTATATTGGTCAAGGAAATAATAGAGTTAAGATCAGGTAGAGGGGATATTTCTTTTATATATGCACAACGTTTTGAATTTATGGGGAAAATTTGCACTTTTTTGGGATTAGCTAATAATGATTGGAGAAAAAGAACTCTTCAGAGGGAAGGCTATTTCAAATTTATGTGTGGTGATATTAGAGTGTTCACTTGGAAACTTATGCAAATATTAAATCATATGAAATCATGAAACAAGGGCTCTAAGGTGAAAGAGAACTTTGGATGTTAGACATGCATAAATTCTTAACAAGGATGAATAGCTACTCTCTTTCACTCACTCTCTCTCTCTCTCAATGTGTGTGCGTGTTTGTGTACTATGATGGAGCTATGATGGCTGTAGTTAAAGTTTCTTTTCCTTGGCAAGATCGAGGCAAGATCATATGTCTATTGAGGAAAAGAGGATTTTAAAGCTTTTAGAGTAGATTTATTAAAAGGCTTCTCTTAGATTTCACAACTACAAATAGTCTCTTGACAAAAAACTTAAGTTTTTCCAAGTCTGTATTGGTCAAGAAAATAATAGAGTTAAGATTAGTCAGAGAGAATATTTCTTTTATATATGCATAATGTTTTGATTTTATAGGGAAACTTTGCACTTTTATGGGATTACCTAATAATGATTGGAGAAAAAAGACTCTTCAAGAAGAGAGGGAGGGAAGGCTATATTCAAATTTATGTGTGGCGATATTAGAGTTTTCACTTGGAAAATTATGCAACCATTGAATCACACAAATCGTAAAGAAATTTATTTTTAAAGCACTTAAAAAAAAAAGTATTTTGATAGAGGATCTTAAAGGATTCTCAAGCTCAAGTTCTTTTCTTTACGGGTACTAGTGAGTAAAAGCACACATGCATGCACACACGCACCACAATTACTTCCCCTCCACTACCTACACATTAAGTTGGTGATGTTTGTCAAATATATTAAAACGCTTCTCAAATTTAAGAGTATAAATAATCTCTTGAGAGGAAATTTAAGTTTTTGGTTTGTATTGGTGAAGGAAATAATAGAGTTAAAATTAGGTAGAGGGGATATTTCTTTTATATATGCATAACATTTTGATTTTATAAGGAAACTTTGCACTTTTGTGGGATTAGCTAATAATGATTGGAGAAAAAAGTATCTTCAAGAAGAGAGGGAGGGAAGGCTATTTCAAATTTACATGTGGTGATATTAGAGTGTCCACTTGGAAAATTATGCAACCATTGAATCACATAAATCACAAAACAAGGGCTCTAAGGTGAAACAGATCTTTGGATGTTAGACATGCATGAATTCCCAACAAGGATGAATAGCTACTCTCTTTCTGTCTCTCAATGTGTATGTGTGTCTATGTACTACGATGGCTAGAGTTAGAGTTTCTTTTCCTTGGCAAGATCATACATCTATTGAGGAAAATCTAAAACCCAAAAGCTGGTGGTTATATTTATATGCCCTACACATCAGATTGAATATAAATTATTCTGAAAGCTCCTTAAGAAATTTACTTTTACAGCACTTAAAAAAAAAAACTATTCTCATAGAGGATTTTTAAGGCTTCTCAAGCTCAAGTTCTTTTCTTTATGGGTACTAGTGAACACACAAACACACACGCACACACGCACACACACACACACACACACACACACACACACACACACACGTGCGCGCGTGCACATAGGGACACACACACAAACACACACACACACACACACACGCATGCATGCACACACATACGCACGTGTATGTACACACATGCTTGCACACGTGCGCGCACGCACACACACACACACATTCTTGAGGGGTAGGGTACAAGGCTCTAAGGTGAAAGAGAACTTTGGATGTTAGACGTGCATGAATTCCCAACAAGGATGAATATCTACTCTCTGTCAATGTGTGTGTGTGTGTGTGTGTGTCTATGTACTATGATGGAGCTATGATGGCTGTAGTAAAGTTTCTTTTCCTTGGCAAGATTGTATGTCTATGGAGGAAAATAGAATTTTAAATCTTTTGGATTAGATTTATTAAAAGGCTTCTCAAATTTAACAAGTACAAATAGTCTCTTGACAAGAAACTTAGGTTTTTCCAAGTTTGTATTGGTCAAGAAAATAATAGAGTTAAGATTAGGCAGAGGGAATATTTCTTTTATATATGCACAATGTTTTGATTTTATAGGAAAACTTTGCACTTTTGTGGGATAACATAATAATGATTGGAGAAAAAAGACTCTTCAAGAAGAGATGGAGGGAAGGCTATATTCAAATTTATGTGTGGTGATATTAGAGTGTTCACTTGGAAAATTATGCAACCATTGAATCACACAAAATCGTAAAGAAAATTATTTTTAAAACACTTAAAAAAAAAAAATCTGATAGATGATCTTAACAGATTATCAAGCTCAAGTTCTTTTATAGTGAGTAAAAGCACATGTGCATGCACGCACACACCACAAGTACATCCCCTCCACTACCTACACATTAGGTTGGTGATTTTTGTCAAATATATTAAAAAGCTTCTTAAATTTAAGAGTATAAATAATCTCATGAGGGGAAATTTAAGTTTTTGGTCTGTATTGGTCAAGGAAATAGTAGAGTTAACATTAGGAAGAGGGGATATTTCTTTAATATATAAATAACATTTTGATTTTATAAGGAAACTTTGCACTTTTGTGGGATTAGCTAATAATGATTGGAGAAAAAATACTCTTCAAGAAGAACGGGAGGGAAGGCTATTTCAAATTTACATGTGGTGATATTAGAGTGTCCACTTGGAAAATTATGCAACCATTGAAGCACATAAATCATAAAACAAGGGCTCTAAGGTGAAATAGATCTTTGGATGTTAGACATGCATGAAATCCCAACAAGGATGAATATCTACTCTCTTTCTCTCTCTCAATGTGTATGTGTGTCTATGTACTACGATGGCTAGAGTTAGAGTTTCTTTTCCTTGGCAAGATCGTACATCTATTGAGGAAAATCTAAAATACAAAAGGTGGTGGTTATATTTATATGGCCTACACATAAGATTGAATATAAACTAATCTTAAAGCTCCTAAAGAAATTTATTTTTAAAAAAAGTATTTGGTTAGAGGATCTTAAAGGCTTCTCAAGCTCAAGTTCTTTTCTTTATGGGTACTAAGTGAACACACAAACACACACACACACACACACACACACACACACACACACACATGCATGCACGCATGGATGCACATGCACACACATGCACGCACGCACGCATGCATGCACATGCACAAGCGCACACACACACACACACATTCTTGAGGGGTAGGTGAAAGGGCTCTAAGGTGAAAGAGAACTTTGGATGTCAGGGGGTCACTATGTATAAACCCTCTATATCACGTGCGTTCAAGGCCTATTTCTAAAGTCCATTATTTGTAAATTTTTCATTAATAAAATGTACCCCTTTTCTATACAAATCTGTAAATTTTTTCCAAAACTATTTTAAATAGTCCCTTATGTATATTTATTTCTCTAAATTTTAGAAATAAAAAATATCCTTCTTGAACTCACGTAATAGGGTTAAATATGATGAGTGACCCCCCCAAGGATGTTAGACGTGCATGAATTCCCAATAAGGACATGAATAGCTACTCTCTTTCTCTCTCTCTCTCAATGTGCATGTCTATGTACTACGATGTTTGTAGTTAGATTTTATTTTCCTTGGCAAGATTGTATGTCTCTTTCTCTCTCTCTCTCTCTCTCTCTCAATGTGTGTGTGTGTCTATGCACTACAATGGCTGTAGTTAGAGTTTCTTTTCCTTGGCAAGATCGTATGTCTATTGAGGAAAAGCTAAAATCCAAAAGGCGTTTGTTGTTTTTCTATGGCCAAACATCAAATTGAATGAAAGTTGAGTGTTGAAAGAATAAATACCAATTGTTCACATTACAGTAGGGACATGCCCTCCACCACCTACACATTAGGTTGGTGATGTTGATTTTTTTCCCAAATAGATTTCTAAAGCTTCTAGAGTACATTTTTAAAAAGGCTTCTCAAATTATCTCTTGAATTGATTTGAAGAATCCATTCTTCATGGTTAGGGGACCTTAGATGTGACATTGAAAGTTGAGTGGTGAAAATTAATAGAGTAAATTTTTTAAAAACGGTTCATATTTGGGCTTCTTGATTGTAGGTAGTCCAATCCGGTTGGTGGCATCTCACCAACTGTTCATATTATAGGGACATCACCTCCACCAGCTACACATCAGGTTGGTGATGTTGTTTTTTTCCCCAAATAGATTTCTAAAGCTTCTAGAGTAAATTTTTTAAAAGGCTTCTCAAATATTGAATCTATTTAAAGAATCCTTTCTTCATGGGTAGGGGACCTTAGATGTGACATTGAAAGTTGAGTGGTGAAAGTTAATAGAGTAAAGGCTTCTCAAATTATCAATTTATTTAAAAAATACATTCTTCATGGGTAGGGGACCTTAGATGTGACATTGAAAGTTGAGTGCTGAAAGTTAACATGGTTTTTGAAGCTTCTAAAGAAATTTGTTTGTGCAAAATTTTAAAGAAATCTTTTCTTGAGGGTAACGGTCACAAAACACATTTTAATATGCCTGCACACATGTACCAATGACACACACACAATTAGAAAACCAAACATGCAAGTTTTTGTTTTCTAATTGTCACTTACCTAACTTCAAGTTCCAAGCACTGTCTTTTGCAAACTGAAGCATGCTTTTAGGCCTATCTTCCCTAGAAATTATTTGTTAACATAATGCATAGTACCCATAGTATTTGTATATTAGGCTCACTATAAAATAGTTGATGCATGCCTATTAGTGCAGTCACATTTGACGTCAGGGGGGCAAGAGGTGCAGATGTGAAACCAGAGGGAAGTGGTGGGATTGAAGGTGAAGACGAGGCTATGGGTGTGGATGAGTTCATTGATACCCCAAAGGAAGAAATAGAGCATGATTTATCATTCAAACGTTTCAACAAAGGTAGTTTCACAAACAACCCACTGTAGGGGATAGAGTGACAACCACAAAGGCACTACAATGGAAACAAGAGAACACCCAAAACACTCTCTTGGAAGAGAAGAGGGAGCTTGTATTCAAATTTGTGCAAACAACAATGAAGACCAAAGTCAAACATTTGTCCTTTTATATAAGTCACCTTTTGAAGGGAGGGCCAACCCTTTTCCTTTTTAGCACTCTCCCTCACTTTACAACTGGGCTCTTGGGCTCATAGGGCATTAAGGAATATTGCTATTCTTACCGACTCTCCCTACTAGTGGAAATAGCACTTATGTTAACAATATTAAAGTACTTGGAACAAACTTGGCATTAGGAGGTGGTCCTAACCGGTTCCCAAATAGCGCTTGTGTTAGCCTCGCCATGCCTAGTCTTGGGTGATTTGGGGCTTAAACTCCCTGAGCGCCCTCACACCTTCACCTATTTGGGGTTCAAACCTCATAGACTAGGCTCAAAACCTCGAGTGACAAGGCTAGGCTTCCACAAGACACTCAAAGGTAACCCTGAATGTTACTGGGAAGCCTTTTCTTTGGAATATTTGGGGACAAACATGTGGACCTCGCATGCACCAACAATCTTTTGATGCTCACAATTTTTGTAAAATGAGCTTCTTAGGGCGGTTACACATTGGGGATTTGTTCGCCCACCTGAGGGGGGAAATAAAAAATGTTTCCACATGTTAAGGCACGAGTGGCTATGATATTTTTGATGCCCACCCAAACTTGGGTGGGCAAGACCCCCCGCCCAAGCACCCAGGCGAGGGTTTTCTTCACAAAATATAATAAGTGCACTGGCACTGGTGGGACTCAAACCCAAGATCTTCTCCCACATAGGCATAGTTTCTACCTTTCCCCCTATGGTAGTGTGTATGCAATACCGAACGCCCATTGTAATTATATTCAATCTTGGACGGGCGCTTGCTTGGTGTGTAACCACCCTTAGTATAATTTTTTGGCCACGTAATCTGTAACTATAAATTTTGGAAGCTAAGCACATGTACACTTTTTGCCTAGCGACTGTGGCTTGAAATGTAAACTATGATCAAACTCAATACCGTGTGCAATAATACGATAACGATCCGTTATTATGTTTGTTGATGTGAAAATTTGCATGTTTGAAAATTATCATAGATTAATTGTCATTGAAATTGTAAATATTTCACAAACACTGAACTGCATATCAAATAAATTGCATTTTAATTGGCATTTTTAATTGCATTTTAAATAAAATGCATTTCAGAAGGATTGCATGTTTAAAAAATTGCAATTGCAACATGTTCCAATTATAACCAACATCTCCTCTTCTGAGTCACTAGAATTTGGCTCAGGGTGATTCAGTACAGGGGCATCATGCAAGGACTTGGAAGATCAATATGTACCCACTTTGGCATATCACCATCGCTAGATACCCCTTTTAGATCATCCAAAACTCTATTGTTCGCATAGAGGTAAACTAGCTTTTACGATCTTTCCGATGTTAAGCGGTTTCTTGTGACAGAATGCACAAACTTATAGTTACTCTAGTTGCATTTGCTAGAGGAGTTGCTACAAGGTTGCGACAACACTTTCATGGCCAAGGCTTGCAAATGAGGCATGGATGCCCCACACTCTTCCCACCATCTCCATGCTAGCATGTCTTTTGCTAGTTCTTTGATTCTTGAATAAGCAAACAATCCTTCTCTATTTTGAAAAGTTGACAGTTCCCTAACAGCAGAGGCATACTCTATCCTATTCTCAAAGAAATGTCCAAGAAAATCATCTCATGACTGCATTATCTGAACATCAATTTCTATGTGATATTCCCACCATTGTGGGTCTAATATATGGGCAGCATAGTGTAGAGAGTTGTGAGCTTGATTCCATCATTTTTGCACCATCTTTTGCAATGCAGTTCGTCTTGTAATGCTATACCCACCTTTGTCGAGCCTCGCATCTTCCTTCAAAACATCCCTCTCAATAGTCCACCATGCCATATAAGCACTGCTTGGCCCTTTCACATCCAATCTATGGATTGCAAACCAAATTGGCTTTGTAGCTTCCACTGCATCAGATACCCTACTCCAAAATGCCGGGTTATTAACCAATGCGTTTAGGTCTCCAAATTCGCTACGAGAGTTGTTTGAGTGTGCCTAGGCTATCCACTTTTCTGCTTCAGCGCTGAATAGTGTCTCCGTTACAAGGGCTGGCTGCTTTAACAACTGCTCCATCATTATGTAGGTTGTGCCAAAGCGCGTTTCACTTGGCTTTAGAAGCTCTAGTGGGTGACTCAAAGGTTGTTTAGTCCTGAATATGCCTAGTAGTTGCGCATGGCTAAGAAAGTACGACACGACCTTGCATGCTTCACATCCACAACAACTTTGAAGAAGCTTGTCTCAAGTGTTTTGTACCAATCCTCCAAAACTAAATCTAGACAGTGGCACGAGCATGGCGATGCCCAAATATGTTGATACTTGCGATTTATAATTTTCCCATCCTTTCAACGATTCTTGGCATTATCAGTAATCAGCTGACTAATATTGTTAGGACCAATTTCTTCAATGCATCTACTTAATTGCTCTGCAATGAATTCTCTTGTCTTAGCCTCATCGATTGTATCAATTGATTGTCAGAAAACCTCCTTTTTGAACGTCACAACCATGACGTTAATCAACGGCTGCTTGCTAACATTCTTCCATCCATCTGATACGATGGTGCAAGCAGTCTTCTCAATGCCATCATAAACCATTTGTTGCATCTCCTCTTTCATCCTACTGTAGTAAGCTTCCAACATGCTGTTACAGATAGCATCATAACTAGGCATTGTAAAACCAGGGCCAACTTTAGTGACAGAGGCCATGGCTTTTTGTTAGATATCAATGCTCCACTCTCGTGTAACTACGCAGGAACCAGCTAACTCTACTTGTAAGCCCCCCATAGAGGAGAAGGCATTTGAGTAGCTCGGTTATCCAGTAGGTCCTAGTTTGGACACCAGATGGGGGCCATGTGTGGCCTGATGGCTGGACAGCTTCAAATAGAGTTGGCACACCGCTGACTAGGCTACATGCAAGTGCGGGAAGGCATCCCATGACTGACCACATTGAGGGTAGATGGAGCATTTCTCGGGGCAGCCCACTCTCAGGTTGCGGGGCTCGTTTGGAGTCCCAGATGATCCCGGATGGTTGTGGGCCAAACGGTGACCGTAGGTCAGGTTCTCTATTTTGCACACCGGTTCTATCGTGTGCTTGGTGGCCTATTTTGGGACCGACCCCCAGTCGACCGTTTTGGGCGGACTGGGTCGGTCACCATATTGGGTCTAACTAACTACGACTAGTGGCTATATAAGAGCAAGCCCGTGAAACCCATTTCATCACTCGCTACAACAACCCTGATTCCTTAGCATCCAGCCTCCGTCCTCTACTGTTTCCAGCTTGCCATTGAAGCTTCTTTCACAGGAGCGCACGGTTGGGAGGCAGTGCCATCTATTGTATCAATTCTACAGTAATCAAATTTTTGATTCTCCATATTACTATCTGGATTTCTCTCTTGTGTATGAGATCCTGTTATCTGTTGAGCATAGACGTTGTATTATTTTCTTACATGGTATCAGAGCCTGGACTCTAGCAAGAAGGTTCGGTAGTGTGTTTCTGTTTGGGAGCAGATTATAAGAGATGGCCCAGCCCACAAGAGTGCGAATCCCACCGTTCGACGAAAGCGGAAAGTTGGACGGCTCTAACTATCCTCTTTGGAAGTTCAAGATGAAGACCATCCTAAGCGCATATGAGCTTTGGGACACTGCTACTGGGGTGGACGTGAGGCTCCGAGCCAATGCAGGACAACAGATAGTACCAACTGCGAATGAGATTCTCGCATGGACAAGAAGAAATGCAAATGCACTGTGTTCTATTGTCTGCAGTGTAAGTGATTCCGTCATGACATTAATTCAACATGTCACCACAGCGGAGGAGGCATGGACGGTCTTGAAAAATCAATACGAGACCATGAATCAGACACGGATTTAGAATCTGGAGACTCAACTCGTGAATGAGAAATTGTCTAAGTCTAAAGCGACAGAGAAGTTCATCACCAGGGTGAAGAATCTGTGTGATCAGATGACTGCGATTGGCATCACCATCACCAGCAAGAATTTAGCACAAAGGTGCATACAGATTCTCCCACCAAAGTACGACAGTCTTGTTATGGCACTGAATACACAAAATAGAAACCCGCCCCTCAACTTTGAGGATTTCAGGACAATGCTTCTAGAGGATGAGATGTGTCAAAAGATGAGGACTGGAGAAGATTCGGCTTTCTGGACCAGATCAAAGAAAGGTAAGGGTAAGGACTCTGGTAACCCATCGTCTTCTGATGATAAAAAGAGGAAGAAGAAGATCAAGTGCTTCTATTGCAACAAGGCAGGGCATAAGCAAAATGAGTGCCGAAAGAAGATTGCAGATGAGAAGAACAGAGTAAAGAAAGAGTCCAGCAACAGCGTGCAGGCAGTACCAGTAGAACTGTTCATAGAAATTGAGGAGATTTGCACAGAGGCAATTCATGTACCTACAGATGAACCTTGGATTATTGACAGTGGTGCATCATGCCACATGACTAGTTGGAAGGATTGGTATACCTCTCTAGAGCCGGTAGGAATGACATCCTGGTAGCAGTCGGCAATGATGCAAAATGTCCAGCAAAAGGAAAAGGTACGATTGCTCTCAAGTTAGATGGAGTTGTAAAACAGTTGCCCGATGTTCTTTATGTGCCAGATATCAAGAGGAACTTGTTGTCCGTTTTTGCAATCACAGATGAGGACCTCAAAGTTCAATTCGATAAGAATGGTGCATAGATCCTGGATCTTCAAGGGAAGGTCATTTGTAAAGGTACACAGTGCAACAACATTTATGAACTCTGAGCTTTCAGTGCTCGAGCAGATGTGAAGAACACTAAGCTATGGCATGAGAGGTTTGGTCATCTAAACCTTAGTTCTTTGAAGGAGATGCATAAAAGTGGAATGATTGCAAACCTATCAGAAATTTCAGATCTGCCCGATGTATGTGAAGCTTGCATGATGGGCAAGCAGCATCGGCATCCCTTTCCTAAAGAGGCGAGCAGGGAAAAGGCTCCTCTAGAGCTCGCTCACACAGACCTCTATGGAAAGATGGAGATGGAAGCTTTGGGTGGTTCCTACTACTTCATGATGCTGATCAATGACTATGGTAGAAGGATATGGATATACTTCCTGAAGACTAAAGACAAGTGTCTTAGTAGATTCAAGGAATGGCATGTAATGGTCGAGAAAGAATTGGGGAGGAAGGTGAAGAAGTTGAGATCAGATAGAGGTGGAGAGTTCACATCAATTGAATTCGAGAGTTACTACAAAAGTCACGGGATCAAGAGGCAGAAGCCCCCACCACATACATCACAGCAAAATGGAGTAGTAGAATGCAAGATGCATGTCATCTGCGAAATGGGCCGGAGTATGATGAAAGGGAAAGATTTGCCAAAGACTTTCTGGACTGAAGCATGTAACACTGCAGTTTACATCCTCAATCATAGCTACACGAAGGCTGTGAACGGGATGACTCCACTGCAAGCCTTTTCTGGTAAGAAACCTTCAGCTGCACATTTTAGAGTCTTTGGATGTGACTGTTTTGTGCATGTCCCTAATTCTACCAGGACCAAATGGGAACCGAAGAGCCGGAAGTGTATTTTCTTAGGCTACAGTGAAGAGGCAAAGGATTATCGTCTCTATAACCCTGTTATCAAGAAGGTGATAGTAAGTCGCGATGTGGTCTTCTCAGAACAACCGCATCAATTGGAGGAGGATGCTTCCTTCCCAGACAACCAGGACCAAGATATCCATCCAGTACCACCACCAACAGCAAACCGAACTCCCCCAATGGTGCTTGGGAGGATTCAAGACAAAGAAGATGAAAAAGAGCCTGCAGAACCAAAATGGCAACAGCCATTCTCGAAGTGGGTAAAGCAGCTTTTGGACAATAGAGAACCTCCAGCCATTGAGGAGGAACCATCCGAACACCGCCGGTCCAAGAGAATAGAGGAGCAAAGAAGGGCGCAGAAACACTTGGTCAACTATGCTTTGATGACAGAAGTGATCCATGCTGATGAACCCAAGTGTCTTGAAGAGGCACAGGGTGATGATAGGTGGATGGAGGCTATGTAGTCAGAGTATGGATCCATAATGAAGAACAACAGTTGGGATCTTGTGGATCGACCACCAAAATGCAAGGTAATCGGAACCAAGTGGGTGTACAAGACCAAGTACAAGTCCGATGGCACATTGGATAAGTACAAGGCTCGGCTCGTGGCAAAAAGATTCACACAGGTACATGGTTTTGATTATCAGGATACTTTTGCTCCCATAGCTTGACTAACCACAATTCGCAGTGTTTTGTCTTTCGCTGCCCAAGGAAGTTGGCCCATGTTTCAGATGGATGTGAAATCTGCCTTTTTGAATGGTGATCTCAAGGAGGAGGTATACATGGAACAACCACCCGGTTTTGAGATCCCCGGTTCAGAAGGTAAAGTCTGCAAACTGAAGAAGGCACTTTACAGGCTGAAACAGGCCCCACGAGCATGGTACTAGCGAATTGATGCCTATTTTTTGCAAAATGGGTTCAGGAGGAGCCCATCAGATGCAAATTTGTATATCTTTAGAGGAGGCAGGTGTATGATCATGGTCCTTTATGTGGATGACCTTGTCATAACAGGGAACCATGAAGAGAAGATCTCGCAGACAAAGCATTTGCTAGGAAGAGAGTTTGAAATGACAGACCTCGGACTGATGCATTTCTGTTTGGGGATTGAAGTTTGGCAGGAGCCAAAACAGATCTTCATTTTATAGCTGAAGTATGCTGGTGAAGGCATTTGGCATGGCTGAGTGCAAGGTAGTTGGTACCCATATGGAGGTTGACGTGAAGCTCTCAAACGAGGATTCATCACCACTGGTGGATGAAGCGAAGTACAGAAGGCTTGCTGGCAGCTTGATTTACTTGTGCAACACACCCGGACATCAGTTTTGCGACTGGTGTACTAAGCAAGTTTTCCAATAAGCCTCGGGAGAACCATTAGAGGGCAGGGATGTGGGTGCTGAAATACATCAAAGGCACACTTGATTATGGCATCACCTATACCAAGGGCAACATCTTGATCGGATTCTGTGACTCGGATTGGGCAGGAGACGTGGACAGCAGGAGATCAGTGACAGGTTATTATTTCTCACTTGGATCTGGAGTTGTGTCATGGGTCAGCAAGAAGCAACCCACAGTTGCTCTTTCTTCTACCGAGGACGAGTACCAATCAGCATGCTTTGCTTCTTGCGAAGCAGTGTGGTTGAGGAGGATTTTGGGGGACATGGGTGCAGTGTAGAACAAGCCTACATAGTTATCATGTGACAATCAGACTTGCATGGTGATTGCAAAGAACCCAGTGTTCCATGCTTGCACAAAACACATTGAGATTCAATATCACTTTGTATACGAGCTCATCATGGATGGAGAGGTCGACTTGGTGTATTGTCCGACTACAGAGAATGCTGCGGACATCTTTACAAAGGCTCTTGGAAGAGACTTGCTGGAGAGGCATCTTCATCGACATTGGGCCGAAAAAGTAAGTTCACTTGCGGGTGGACATTGAGGGGGGGTGTTAGATATCAATGCTCCACTTTCATGTAACTACGTGGGAACTAGCTAACTCTACTTGTAAGCCCCCCATATGAGGAGAATGCATTTGAGTAGCTCAATTATCCGGTAGGTCTTGGTTTGGACACTAGATGGGGGCCATGTTTGGCCTGATGGCTGGACGGCTTTAGATAGAGTTGGCACACTGCTGACTAGGCTACATGCAAGTGTGGGAAGGCATCCCATGACTGACCGCATTGAGGGTAGACAGAGCATTTCTCGGGGTAGCCGACTCTCAGGTTGCGAGGCTCATTTGGAGTCCAAGATGATTCCGGATGGCTGTGGGCCGAACGGTGACCGTAGGTTAGTTGCTCTATTTTGCACACCAGTTCTATCGTGTGGTCAGTGGCCTATTTTGGGACCGACCCCCAGTCGACCGTTTTGGGCGGACTGGGTCGGTCACCATATTGGGTCTAATCGACTACGACTAGTGGCTATATAAGAGCGAGCCCGTGAAGCCCATTTCATCACTGGCTATAGCAACCCTAATTCCTTAGCATCCAGCCTCCGTCCTCTACTGTTTCCAGCTTGCTCTCGAAGCTTCTTTCATAGGAGCACACAGTTGGGAGGCAGCGCCATCTATTGTATTAGTGCTACAGTAATCAAATTTTTGGTTCTCCATACTATCTGGTTTTCTCTCTTGTATACGAGATCTTGTTATCTGTCGAGCATAGACATTGTATTATTTTCTTACACTTTTTTCCAATGTGGGCTTTGCACCATGCTCAACGGATATCCCATGCAACATATAGCTTCAAACACATCTTGTTTCACATTCTCGATATGTTGTGCTTTGAAGGAAGCTTTGAGGGATTGTTGTAGCACATGTGCATGGGCATTCAAACAAGGCCCATTACTGCATTGTCTTCTTTCCATCTGCACATTCGAACAGCTTGCGGATTGTGCAAGGGATCCAGCGAGGATCCAGCCACTACTATGTGCAGTTGCACTTTGCGAACAACTTTCCATAGTCACTAATTGCTCGCCCGAGGTTTCAAGACCCATGGTTCTTTCTTCAATTATAAGTTGAGACTGGTGACGTGCAACTATTTCATCCACAATCATGTCTGCATTACCGATTGTCTAACCACCCAAGATGGCAATCACCCTTTCCACTCCTGTACCCTTACACTTTCCAATTTGTCTTTGAGGGTCACTTAAGAAATGTTTGCGCATATGAGTTCCTAAACCTGTGTACTCTTTATGGCAATTGTTACATCTCCACTTTGTGGCTGTTATGAGCGTAACATAGTCTCGGGCTTCGGCCTCGTTTCTCTGGAGCAATGCTCATGGACTCTGTATGCACGTTTCAATGGATCAATAATGTGAAATTGTAAATAGTCATGTATAAAACATTTCTTTTATCTTAAACTTTTATTTCTCGAATATGTGTTGCATGGAGAAATCATTTCCCTCATTCAAATTTCACCAACGTTCAGTAATTGTGCCAGTCCTCGAGATGGAGCAACCATCCAATCATCTTGCCTCCTCCCGACATAATTGGATGGTTATAGACATGGTAATCTACCTAGAGACCTAGGCATGGGATGGCATGTTGCCTTTTCCCACATATCGCTCCTTCTCAAGTAAGAATCTATCTGCACTATGATAATTCGTAACATCATGCTTTGTATACGAAAGTCAGTTTTTCACACACTAGTGCAGTAGCTAGCATTGCTTAAATGCACGCGGTGGCTTGCAGGTTTCTCTTTTGCCTTCTACTTTTCAATCTTAATTCTTCAACATAATTATTTGAAGGATCTAAATGCATTAGTTCATGCTACAAGCAATCTACAACATCAAAACTCAAATCAATATGCAAGGAACTAGCAATTGATCAATTGAGAACATCCA
Organism: Dipteris shenzhenensis; assembly: GCF_047967505.1. Classification (NCBI taxonomy): domain Eukaryota; kingdom Viridiplantae; phylum Streptophyta; class Polypodiopsida; order Gleicheniales; family Dipteridaceae; genus Dipteris; species Dipteris shenzhenensis. The sequence continues at coordinate 30,886,845 of NC_141612.1, forward strand.
TGATGAAAATCATTCTCAAATTTCATTACAATAGTTACGCACTGTAAATTTTCACTCATTTACATATTCAAATGGTACACAAATGATTCAACTTGAGGCATTGTTAATGCCTTGTAGGATGCCAACAACTGATTCGACATTTGTTCTAGCACTTTTCTTTTATTAATTTATTTTCATAGTCTCGCCAATCAAATGTTTTCTTAGCCTCATGGCCGATCCTATAAAGACTTGGTTGCAAAAGTTACACTTCCACTTTTTTCGCCCTAGCATTGTAATAAAATCTGTTGGTTCTGAAACACTTTGGCCTTCTCCTTGAGATTGGTTTGGAGGTTGACATTGGCCTATCCTAACTTCTCTGTCCACCATGGTTGCTGTACATGTAAAAGAGAAAAAACATCTCAATTATTAATATGTTTTCTGCAACTCAAGACAATGTCACTAAGATGTCATTGATAACAAATATATGTTTGCTAGACCTTAGGAGAGAGCAACCATCCAATCGTCTTCCCTTCCTCAACATAAATGGATGGTTATAGACCTAGGAATCTACCTGTAGAAATAGGTGTGGGATGGAAAGTTGCCTTTTCCCATGTCCCGCTCTTTCTCAAGTAAGCATCTATCTACACTATGATCATTCGCATCATCATGCTCTGTATGCGAATGTCGGTATTTCTCACACACTAGTGCAGTAGCCAGCAATATCTACATTTGCACTTATCAAAATTTTTTGTTTGAAACTACAAAGTCAAGGATACTACCTAGGTTGGAAAATATCTAACGTAAGTCTAAACATCCATTTCATACCTATATAATATCAACTAATTGTTTTGAAATAAGGTAGGACTTTTCTTTGCACATAAATGTGCAATGTATAATACCACTAATTTCCTCTTACAAGCAAACTTAGTTTGCAATGATCTCTGACTTATAATGTGCGGGTTGATACAAGATGGCAATTGTGAACAACACAACCGGCTAGACTTTCAACAAGTTGTTATCAGCTGGCAAATGGGAGCCACAACTAGCGAAAGCCAAGTATTTTCTTATAACTAATAAGTACATATAAACTATAATATAACATTTTCCATGTGTGAGTAGTTACCAATCAACATATGCGGATCACCCACTAGCACATGGTTCAAAGTATTTTATACCTATATGCGAGTAGTTACAAGTCGGCATAAGCAGACTCCCCACTGGCACATAGATATTTCCAATTATTGTCATATATTTTTTACTAGTTTTTTGATATATATATATATAGGCAATAAAATGTGTTATTTAAAAGCTAATGTCTACGAAAAAGAAACTTTTCTCCTTTTCTTTTTGTGAAAAAAACTTTAAATATATTTACATGAAAACATTCTTGGAAAAATAAACTTTCAAATCAACAACTGATAACCTATCAAATTTAAGCTACACATTTATCCATTTTGCAGTGTGGGTGGATATCAGCTGGCCTAAACGAGCCCACCATCGACACTGGACACTTTTTAAAAGGATATGAAAACTCACAAAGTATTTTGGAAGCTTTCTTAATCCTTTCTTCCTTGTCCTTCTTTGTACTTTTCGAGACTCCAGCAAAGCTAGATTCTCGAGAATGTGAATAGTACGAGGTCGGCACAGCATATATAATAAAATGCACTGTGCGGTATGTTTCTATTACCGTGCAATATATACCATAGCCCCGCATGGTATAGTTTGGGACCGTGCGGTGTAGACAACTCCCGTGTGGTATATTTTAACACTGGGCAGTATAGCAGCCATGATACCACATAGTAGTGTGGTTTTACCAGTGGTTTTACCATGCAGTAATAGGATGGAGCCGGTCCTAGTTAAAAATCATGGCCAGGGCAGTTTAAAACACTCTAGGGGGGGTCAAAAAATGTTTAAAACATTTTAATTCAGTGAATTAAATCACACATTTGAATTCCCCCACAAATCCCTGTTTGGATGTTAGAGGTGCATGAATTCCCAACAAGGATGAATAGCTACTCTCTTTCTCTCTCTCAAGGTGTGTGTGTGTCTATGTACTATGATGGCTATAGTTAGAGTTTCTTTTCCTTGGCAAGGTCGTACATCTATTGAGGAAAAGCTAAAATTCAAAAGGTGGTCATTGTTTTTATATGGCCTACACATCAAATTGAATGAAAGTTGAGTGTTGAAAACAAAAATTATTTTTAATGCTCCTAAAGAATTTATTTTTAAAGCACTTTTTTAAAAAATGTGTTCTGATAGAGGATCTTAAAGGCTTCTCAAGATCAAGTTTTTTTCTTTATGGGCACCAGTGTACACACACACGCACACATTTTCTATACTCTTACACACATTCATATAGTTACTGGCATATAGATATTCACATTATCCCCATTTCCCCCTCCTCGTACTTCTCTTATCTCTGCAAAAACCCCCCAATTCATCTCAAAATCACTTCCTTTTTTTATATCCAGATTTATCCACTTTCAATCTAATAGACCTATTGGCCAAGCCTACAAAATGATAATTTCCCAAAATTTTCCTATTCTCTACTTATGCTCTACTTATGCAACAGTAATGACAAAGCCTTTACATCTATTTTAGAAATGGTCAGTTTTATGACCAATAATGGATTCAAAAATTACACCTTGTACGACATTTCCTAAAGTGATTAGAGTTTCCAAGTGTGCTACTTAAAGTACCCAAACTGGTTGAACTCCTTGTAGGTATGATTCTATATGAATAACTTTATATGGTTGTGGAGAATGGTAGAAACTTCCCATATTGGGGTGTCTACCATCACTCCAATTATGGTGTTATGCCCACGATGGGATAAGGGCAGGTACACACACACACACACACACACCTTCTTGACAATTATGGTCAGCAATGGATGGGGTTTTTTTCCCATGTATAAAATGTTGAGATATTGAGCTCCACTCGTGATATGCCAGGGTGACCGTTGTGCATTTATGTCACTAACTTGTTAGCTGTAGATGCGGTTAATACACCGCCCATGAATAATAACTAGATGACAGCTATCTTTATGTACTCTAGTTAGTGGCTCAGTTAGTATGCCACCTTAGTTAGCTGAGTTTGGTTTGAGACCCACATATAAGGGTTCACCTATTCTTTTGTACTAAGAGAGTTCTTTTGGCTTTCACAACTAAGAAGAGGAAAACTATTTTCAGCCTCCACCTTTGTGTATATTCCCCCATTGTGTATGAGAAAGCTACCAATGAGACTCCTTCCTTCTCTCCCACTATCTTCACATGGTATCAGAGCTCGGTTCGTGGTAAGGAGCTCGAGAATGCAAACCAAGTGTCCTAGTAAGAGGATCAGTTTTGCTTTCCTTTTTTTTCCAGTTTGGGAGCAAATCTCTGCAGGTAGCACAGTCAAAAAGTGCAAGAGTGCACTATCTTAGATTGGGATGCCCTTCGCGGGGTGGCAAGAGGGCAGTATATGCTACAAGGCCATTTCGGGGCCTATTTTGGTGGCAGAAGTTTTCCGCAGGCACTCAGGAAATTGCCCTGTTTTTGCTATGCAACCATTGTTCTATAGGTCGGAGAAAAGTTATCGCATAAATTACATCGTATGCCCGCGTGCAAAGATATTGGGAGTGACAGAATCATTCTTATTGCCTGTTGATGCATAATCGTCGCTAGGAAGTGACTGTGTGTCAAATACCACTCTTGTCAATTTTGCAGATTTGCCCTTATGAGGCCAGAAGTTGTGTTTTTTTGCAATGACATAATATTTTGCAGTGTTCTATAATGGCGTCTGATGCTCTTTCATAGATTGTCACTGAAAAGCTTGACAAGAACAACTTCCAAGCATGGAAGTTTAGAATGACGAATTTCCTTAAGGGAAAAGGCTATTGGGAGTTCATTACTGGAGCTGAACAAGAACCAATTATTCCTAATGTTCCCAATCAACAAGAGTTGCAGGCATTTAAAGGCTGGCATGAGATAGCCAGAAAAGTTATGTACTGGTTGTATATCAATATTTCAAATTCTATCATTGTGCATATTCAGGATGCAAGCATGCCAAAGGAGGCATGGGATACTTTGACAAAAATGTATAGCACAAATATGCAAGCCAAGAAAATGCAGCTCAAGTAGGAGTTACATAATGTGCACAGAGAAAATATGAGCATCAATGACTACCACATGAAGGTGAAGAAAATTGTAGATGCACTTGCTTCTATTGGGTTGCCAGTGGAAGATGATGATTTAGTTTCTGTGACCTTGAATGGTCTAGGAAATGATTATGCACAATTTCCGACATCCATTGCCATCCGTGAGAATTTTTTTGATTTTGAGGAGTTGATTGCTCTTCTAATTTATGAAGAGCAGAGAAATGGTGGTGCATCTTCTTTAGGAGGAACTTCAAAAGAAGCTATCTTCTACTCAAATCTTCTACTCAAATGCTGGAAGAGGTAGAGGCAGACGTAGAGCAGGCCGATTTGGAGGCCATGGCAGAAATCAGAATATGCAGCAAATTCAAGAAAACCAGTCCTATGGAGGAGGACGTGGTAACTTTAGAGGCAGGGGGAGCCAAAGAGCTCGTGGTGGATGGCAGAGAGGCCAAAATTGAAACAACAATGTTGAATGCTACTACTGTGGTAAATGGGTCATATGGTTAAAGAGCTATAAAAAGAAGAATGACATCATGACTGGAAAATTGCAGCAAGGCAATTATGCGTCCTCTAGTAGATAGCGTGATGACAGAAATGAGCATCTGTTTATGGTGCAGCACATGACCAATTATGTGACAAGTGTAGAAGAAAGCAATGATGTGTGGTATGTTGACTTAGGTGCATCAAACCACATGACAGGTCATGCAAAATGGATGCAGAATGCAAGGAAAATGGAAAGACTAGGATTTGCGAAGATTGGTGATGATACTGCACATCCTATTGTGTAGATTGGTAAAATTCTTTTGTCTATGCAGGATGGGAAAAAGAAATACCTGTCTGATGTATTTCATGTCCCGAATATCACCAAGAACCTGGTTTCTGTTGGTCAAATGGTTGAGCAGGGTTTGCAGGTCAGATTTAATCCTCATGGATGCTTTGTTGAGGATATGAAAAATAAAGGTCGCTTGATAGCAAAAGGGAAGAAGAAGGGCAGGATGTTTATGTTGGATGCGGACATGCCTGAATTGAGTGCAGCGATGTTTGCATGTGGGATTGGTGTAGTTGCAGATATTGATATCTGGCATAAATGCATTGGTCATGTTAATGTACAGTGACTTAAATTAATGCAAGCCTAAAATATTGTTGCAGGATTACCTAAGTTCAAGGTTGTAGAAATGCATAAGGTATGTGAAGCCTATCAATTTGGAAAACAAGCAAGGAAACCATTTCCTAGACATGTTGAAGAGAGTAAGAGGCCATTGGAATTAATCCACTCTGATGTATGGACTACTAAAGCTACATCTATTGGAGGCAATCATTATTTTGTTACTTTTATTGATGACTACAGCAAAAAATTTTGGATGTATTTTATAAAAAATAAAAGTGAAGTGTTTGGGCATTTCAAAGCTTTTAAAGCTATGGTTGAAAAAGAAATAGGCCTTCAAATAAAATGCCTAAGGTTAGATGGAGGGGGAGAGTACCTCTCAAATGACTTTGCAAGGTTCCTGCAGGAGCATGGCATAAAGCAGCAATATTCATGCAGTCATATTCCATAGCAAAATGGACTTGCAAAAAGGAAAAACACGCATATTGGAGAGGTATCTCATGCCATGCTCAACAAAAAAGGCCTGCAGATTATTATTGCGCTGAAGTAGTTGCTACAACAGTCTACATAATGAAGAGGACTCCCACTATAGCAATACATGGCATGATGCCAGAGGAGAGGTATAATGGTAGGAAACCAAATATTTCTCATTTGAAAGTTTTTGGGTGCATTGCCTATGTTCATGTGCCAAATGAGTTGAGATCCAAGTTGGATCCAAAGGCTAAGAAGTGCATCTTTATTGGTTATTCTCTGTAGCAAAAAGGGTATAAATGCTATAACCCTTCTACTCGTAAGTTTATAGTGAGCAAAGATGTTGTTTTTTATGAGATGAGCAGCCAGTATAAACCAGTAAATGTGATTGATGATGTAGATGCACAAAATGGTAATGCTGCACAGAATTCACAGCAGCAATCACAAGATATTAGTGGACCTATAGTATCCTCTCACAGTGGTTCACATATTTCGTCATGGACAGGCAGATTGAGATCAGGAGGATCTCCTCAAAGCAATGCAGATAGTGGTATGCAAGTATCACAAAAAGAAAAAGAGGAAGTAGATCAGCCCATGGTTGATGTGAATGTAGGTCACTCTTATGTGGATGGTGAATCCAATGGCTCAGAACAGAGCCTTGATGATGAGTTGGGTATTCCTTCTGTTGTTACACCTAGAGTAAGGAAGACAAGGGATGTTTTGAGAGCACCTAGTAGTGAGTCTATTTTGTGCAGGTCTATCAGAGCTAGGTATCCTGTGGATAGGCTAAAATATGATGGCTTTACAGCCATTCACTATGCCTATATGGTCAAAGTGATACATGAACCAGAACCCACTTCTTTTGAGCAAGCCATGGAAAAGAAAAATGGGAGAAAGCCATGGATGAAGAAATGGATGCCTTGGAAGCAAATGCTACATGGGAATTGGTGCCTTTTCCTAAAGACAAGAATGCAGTTGACTGCAAGTGGGTTTATAAGGTGAAGCACAATGCAGATGGTTCTGTGAACAGATACAATGCAAGATTAGTTGTCAAGGGGTATGCACAGACATATGGCATTGATTATGAAGAAACATTCAATCCAGTTGCAAGGATGGCAACCGTAAGAGCATTCATTGCTATGGCTGCATGAAAGGGATGGTCTTTACATCATATGGATGTAAAGAATGCTTTCTTTCATGGTGATTTACAAGAAGAGGTCTATATGGAGTAGCCACCAGCTTATGTTCATGTTGTTCATCCTGAGTTTGTTTGCAGGTTGAAGAAAGCCTTGTATGGCTTGAAGCAAGCACCCAGAGCATGGTCTGCCAAGATAGGACAGTATCCTGTCACTATTGGCTTTCAGATTTCCAAGGTAGATTTCTCACTTTATGTGAGAAAAATAGAGAAAGGCATTATGAGTAAAATAGAGAAAGGCATTATGCTGCTTGTCATTTATGTTGATGATTTGATCATCACAGGTGATAGTAATGAAGATATCCTTCATGTGAAAGTGCTATTGAAGTAGAAGTTTGAGATGAAGGATTTGGGAGAGCTACATTACTTCTTGGGCATTGAGGTGATTAGATCCACAAGTGGGATATATGGCTCTTGCAGAGGTAGTATGGATTGGACATGCTATCCAAATATGGGATGACAAGCTGTAAGCCTATTTCAGTTCCTTTGGAGCCGAATGTGAAGTTGAGCGTAGATGCAGGTGAGCTTTTGGAAGACCCTACTGTGTACAGACACATAGTAGGAAGTTTGATTTATATGACTATTACCAGGCCAGATTTGAGTGATGCTATTGGATTGGTAAGTCAGTTTATGCAAGCTCTAAGGAAACTACATTGGATGTGGCTAGATGCATATTGAGGCATGTGAAGTCCACATTGTAGTATGGACTATTTTATGAGACTACATTGGATGTGGCTAGATGCATATTGAGGCATGTGAAGTCCACATTGTAGTATGGACTATTTTATGAGACTGGGGTTCAGATACAGTTGCATGAATACACTAATGCTAATTGGGCTGGTAGTATTTCTGATAGATGATCTACCAGTGGATATGTGCTCTTTTGGGAGTGCCGCAGTCACTTGGAGCAGCAAGAAACAGCCTACAGTTGCCTTGTCGAGCACAAAGGCT